>NC_089765.1:50074609-50082109 GCF_040412425.1 Macrobrachium rosenbergii
GGTACCACTTGGGATGGGAGTCATACAAGCCTGCAGACGAACGACTAGATGCCATTCGTAACTTCCACATGCCAGAGAAGCCCTCCATCACTGATATTTGGTCGTGGTTCGGATTCGTGAATCAGTTAGCCCCCTTCCTTGCAACAGCTCCCATCATGGAATCCCTTTAGGAACCTTCTCAGAAAGCCCACGGGGAAAAACGTCTACTGGGACAGCCAGCTACGTAGCAAACTCCAGCAGGCACAAGAGGTTATCTGTCAATTAGCCAAGGACGGCTTAGCATATTACGACAAGACGCGCCCTACGATAATCATGACGGATTGGAGCAATGAAGGCATTGGTTTCGTCGTCCTTCAGCAGTATTGTGCTTGTCAGTCAGCTGACAGCCCCTTTGTTGCAAGGGCGGCTGGCATCTTGCCCTATGTGGCAGCCGACACCTCACCTCTGAAGCAGGGTACGCCCCGGAAGGAGAAGCCCTTGCAGTCACCTGGTGCTTGCGGAAGGCCAGGTTATTCCTACTTGGTTGCCCTAATCTCACCATCATCACGGACCACCGTCCACTGGTCAAACTGCTGGGTGATAGGGCTCTTAAGGACGTCATCAACCCAAGATTGTTTAACCTGAAGGAGAAGACACTCCAGTTCAAGTTCCACATCAAGTACCTGCCCGGAAAAAGGAACACTGCCGTGGATTTTCTCTCAAGGTACCCGACCATGCGAGCACCCCATGAAGCTTCCGACTTGGATTTGGAGGACGACATTCAAGTGGCAGTGTCATGTGCAACCGTGGCCGCTTTGGAACAGGACATCATCGTGTTGGATGAAGACTGCGTTAGTAGTGCCGCGTCTAACAACCCAGTATATCGGCTCTTGCTTGCTAGGGTCGCAGCGGGCGATTGGCCCCAACAGAAGTCACAAGAACTCTCCTGCCTTCGTCCCTTCTTCAGCGTTCGGGATCGGCTAGCCATCAACCAGGATCTGGTGATATACTCGGTGGACCAAGGATGCATACGTTTGGTTGTCCCCGAAGATTTACATCATCAGGTAGCCGCTAATCTACACGCAGGGCACCAAGGCCTAGACTCTATGCTTAGAAGGGCCAGGCAGTCAGTCTACTGGCTGGGAATAGAAGGAGACCTTCAGCATCGCCATGCCCAATGCACTTCATGTGATGAACACGCCCCTTCACTGCCTCCCGAAGAAATGATGCACACGCCGCCAGCAGAATACCCCTTCCAGCAAGTTGTCGCAGATGTTTCAAATAGAAGGCAATGTATACATGGTATACGCAGATAGACAAACTGGTTGGTTAGAAGTAGCTCGCTTCCCCAGTGGCGCCACGTCCAACAAAATAAGCAGTCACCTTTGATCCTACTTTTCCCGTTGGGGAGGCCCAGAACAAATATCGACTGACGGAGGTACTAACTTAGCCAGCGAGGAGATGGAGGCCTTCTTCAGGAGATGGGGAGTCAAGGTCCGTCTGTCGTCAGCCCAGTATCCCCAGTCCAACAGCAGGGCAGAAGCAGCTGTCAAATCAGCAAAGAGGCTACTCCGAGAAAACACATCAAAAGGTGGAGCCCTTGAGTCAGACAAGATGGCCCTGGCGATATTCCAATATCTCAACACACCTCTCAGGGAGATTAACAAGTCGCCATCTCAGCTTGCAACGGGTCGCCAGCTGCGTTACGGAGTACCGACGGCTAAAAGACACCTGTTAGTAGACATGTATTGGAGACGGACGAAACGTCGAAGGGAGCTACAGGTGGCAAAATCGCAGGAGGCTATGCGTGCCCTTGATACCACCAGGATACTGCCGCCCATCAAACTAGGTACCCATGTACGCATACAAAACCAGACTACTAAGCAGTGGGACGGAACGGGCGTAGTATCCAAAACTAGGCCCCAGCGTCAGTACACGGTCAAGCTCAACGGGAGCGGCAGGCTCTCAAAAAGGAACAGACGACACTTGAGAGTCATTGCTCCACCCCCTAGCACACCTGTGTCTCCTCAGCACGACACCTCCGCGAGCCCTACGCCCTTAGAACCAGTAACACACCCCATGCAGGAGCCCCGCATCGTTAGTAGGCCAAAAAGGGCCGCCGGTAGACCCAAGTGGCTCAAGGACTTCATACAGTACTGCTATTATTTGTTGTTTGCACATGTATGCAATCGTGCAATTGTATCAAGAATTGATATTTTTTAAGAATCCATATTATTTCTTTTGTCTGTATATGTATTACTTGTAGTATTTGTATGCCACCAAGCAGGGTACTCAGTGTATGTAACTGTGTGTTTTGATATTCAAAAGTTAATTTTTTTTTCTCTCTCTCGTCTCTCATTAACACAATCATAGTGACATTTGCCCCTTTAATTTTTGCCATGTTTATGTATAATCTTGAGGGGGGGATGTACAATATGTTCCTGTAATGCACTGCCGAGCATGGACCGGCAACATGTTTCCGAGTCAGTCGGCTCTCTGGTCTCTCACAATAAACTTGTCACCAAGATGTCGTCTCATTCAAACCCAACACTTTAAATGGAATATATTTAAGATTAAACACATTAATCAGAAGACGGGAATGACAGGCAGATCCAACAGGGGCTGTCATGTGGTTAGTTATGCTATCACTGTTAAAAAATTGAATAGTCTATGATTAATCCTCTTGAAAGGGATACTGAAGAATTGATTGCTCTGGCCTTTTCACTGCAAGAAGCACCAGACAAGTCAATGCTTTTACAGCCGATGTACCGTCTGCAATTTGATAATGCCAGCGGTTACACAAGGATAATTATAATGATCTCGGGTGAATTGAGTGTTGCACAGAGGGTGCCAAGATAACTCGATTCTGGTACGATATACTTGTCTTAAAATTCACACTGAGCTAAGTGAGACAGGTCTTTGTGATAACTCGCACTTCAGAAAAGAGAATGAGTGGAAAATTTAAGATACGCAACTGTAGAAAAAAACCTGTAGTCAGGACGTTACCTTATAATGGCGTGATGGAGGGGCCTCGTCGAATTTCACCAGTTTTGGAGGGATAAGTTTGATGGGAAAATGCACAGGTAATGCGACTGGGTGGTCGAAAGGTGACCATGTGGAGGGGTCGTCTTAGTAAGGAGCACACAAGGTGTAGTGTGTCGGTCTGCTAATGTGGTGTTTCTCAGAGCAACAACTGCTGTTTGTCACCTCATATGACCTTGGGGGTTTATTTTCCTGCTCCTCCCAGGGGTCACTAGGATTGCAAGATGGCAGTTCAGTCACCTCGTTTTCTATGTTGGGATCTTTCCCAACTCCTGGTGACTTCTGCCAATTTTCATGGGGAACTCAACCTTTCTGGCAGATTTTCGGCGGGCTTCAACTCCATTCACCTTTTATCTGAAAAGAGGATATTCAAGCAATCACCAGGTCTTTAGGAAAGATAACCAGATGCACCAAAAAGGGGAGCATGGGGAGAAATTTACATAAGGGCTGAGTTTCTCACGCCCTCCTCAGTTAGTAACAGCATGAAATTACATTATTTTGGGCTGCAAGGCAGTTTGGAGGTTTGGGTTTTCTTCAGAAAATGGTTTCTCACTTAACAGCTACCCCACGAAGTTGACAATTGCACTTTAAATTGGGTGGAAATGTCAACAACTAAGTGACCTCAATTGAACAAAATGACAACACTCTACTTCCCTTTTGTGGCAACATTACATTTCGGAAAGACATAATTAAATCTGTAAGTAAATCAAAAGCAACATACATCTCACTTATTTCTAAATTGGACATTACGTAGTTTACTTTACGCTGCAAGTTAAAGTCATATATCTCTCATGTTATTATGTTAAAGCAGTATTATAGCAAATACAAAATTAAAAGGTCTATGAATTAATATTTCAACAATGTAGGTAACAACATGGAGAACAATAATAGGATTAGTACGACATTAAACTTCAGGTTAGACATGCAAGTAATTAATAAGGTTATTTTGACAGTCCAGTCATGCTGTTAGGGTGCCTTGAGGAGGCATTACAAGGAAATATTCATGGGCTTAGGTTAGGTGAGGCCACAATATATGTATGCGTCGGCACGGTGCCAGATGTGACACTAACACAAGGGTGCCTTGTGGCACAAAGCTGAGTACAATGAAGGACAATCAAGTATGTAAAGTACATGGGTTTTGGGAGTCACAAGTAAAATATATGACAGATGCAAGAGTAAGAAAAAGTTTATGATCAATATACCAGAATACATTTCTTAGCCTATGGAAGCTGGTTAGGTTTATTCTTTAGCCCCATGGGGCAACAAAAGGGCAGCCAGAGGGCAATCCCTCTGGCAGGAGCAACCGCCAATGGCGGTGGTAATGGCACTGTGCCAGGAGTGGCACTCATGAAGTTAGGCCGAATGGCTGTGTTATATTCAATGTAAAAGTTACCATGCCGTTTAGGCAATAAATAGGATGTCAAAGGACTTACGGGTTTGAAATAATCTGGTGATTGCCCTCTGCATTGGCAGAGTGGGAAGCAAATTGAGATGAGGAGCCATTTATTGGCTTATACAAAGCGTTCATGAAGGGGCAAGATTGCCAGGAAAATATTAAATTAGAAGATACGAAAGAGACAGAGAAATGATCAGAGTGGTAGAAGGAAACATTGCAAGAAGAAGTTAAGTCACACAGTTGTGAGAAGAATAAACAGTGGGGAAAAACCCAGCATCCTCCTCTGGACAAAGGTGCCAAAGTTCTTCTTAAGATATAGGTGAGGCGCTGTACCAGAGGGCACTAGCACACTCAGAAATTAAGACAGAGTGACAGAGCATACGTACATTGTGTCCAGAGTCAGGGAGATACTTACTTACAAAGGCCTGGAAAAAATAAATCAGGTTTTGAGGATGTTAAAGCATGTTCAAGGTCTTCGTCATGTGACATCGATAATACATTGCATAACAGTCGAATAGAGAGAATGTACACGAAACTGCAAATGAAAATGAAAGCGAAGAATATTAAAAAGAACTCCCATCTTGCCTACCCTAATAGGATTCAAACCTACCACCTTCAGGTCTGAATTCTGATGCATTATCTATCGAGCCAAACGATATTACTAATAACTGTATCGCGTCAATCATATTTTTGGAACATTCAGAATACAAATCAAAACCAGAATTACGGATGATTTTCAGTTACATGTAGTTACTTTAAATCTTTTGGTTTAGAATGTAACCTCTCTGAAACAGAAACAAATAATGATAATTACCGCATATATCACAATTCCGGAAGTAAACAATGACAGCTTCACCGAAGGTAAGTATACCTCTTCTCTGAAGAATCTGAAACGTAAAAGGAAATATGTCTATTAACTATAAGACATTGTACAAAGAATTGAGTTTCCAGCAGGTATAAGAATTGCAAGAGGTTTATAATTGCAAGAAAAAGATGAGAATGAGTTGCAAGATAGGTCCCTCGGGGGTTGCAATAGATTAGGAGCAACACAAATGAAGAGTTTGCAATACGAACTGGAGTTCTTGGCTTTAAAAGGGCTGCAGTAGATATAAGAATTGCAAGATGTTTATAGTTGCAAATAAATGGTGAGAATTGATTGCAAGTGAGGTTCCTTGGGGTTTCATTATATTAAGGGGAGCACGAATGAAGGGTTTGCAGTACGAACTGAGGTTCCTGGGCTTCCAGAGGCAGTGAGGTTGCAAAGCAGGAGGATGCTCACACTGGCAGCGTTGCAAAATAAAAAAGTAACGTTATCAGAAAGGCTAGAGTTCTTTTCTAGCAGATTTCTGCTTTGCTGTCTGTAAAGGGAAGCGCCACATGATCTCCTTTGAAAGTGAACAATTCAGTCTTCTTTTTCTTCTTCTTCTTCTTTTTCTTCTTAAAAAAAAAAGCCTTCCTTCGGGCTCCTGTCATAAAAGTGACAAGGAAAAAGGTGGGTATCCTTCACTCCTCATTTTCTCTGGAGGAATATTCATGATGGGACGCACGACAGAGAGAGAGAGAGAGAGAGAGAGAGAGAGAGAGAGAGAGAGAGAGAGAGAGAGAGAGAGAGAGAGAGAGAAGGAAATCGGTTCCATCTTGAGAGAGAAGAGGTAAGCAGTTCCATCTTAGTAACAATTCAGGGCTGCGTACTGCATTATTTATCAGAACAAATTAATGATAATTTAATTTTGTATTATTATATTCTACCAAATAAAAATAATAACTAGAAATTAATAAACTATATTTTTCTTTAGCTCTCAACATTAATCTAATAAACAAACAATTGTTTCCTCGACAGGCCTCCAATAACAATCAACCTGATGACACACTAGGGCGCGTCTACGGTGTCAATTTTTGTATCCCACATCTTTGTCATCGCAGACATCCCACGACAAAGGCCTCATTATGCAAAGAGGCCGAGAACTCTATTTTTTCTCTAATATTCTGATGAAGGTTTTCTTTATTGTCCTCCTCTTCTGTATTGTATGCTTGAGAAAATATGGTCTGATGAACTGTTGAAATTCGTAAAATGGAATACTAATATCTTTTCTTCCATTTCTTGTTGAAATAGTAATTAGGATTCTCTGAAATGCTCATTGGAATTATGTCCTCATAATTTTAGGATCTATGTTCGTGTTTCCAGATGGGAATCGTAACAGAATAAAAAAAAATGTAAATATTTCATTTGACCATTTTCGTATTCTGCTATTATTATTATTATTATTATTATTATTATTATTATTATTATTATTATTATTATTATTATTATTATTATTATTATTATTATTGCCAATAACAGCTTTTTCCTTACAATCTCTAACTGTCGGCTCGAAGAATTTTTTATTATTCATTTAAATCCACCCCAGTGAATTAACTCCCTTTCTTTTCTCTGTTTTAGTGTATGGCAAATTTTCTTCTTATAGTGATTTTCAGCCTGTTTTCCTATATATCAATAGAGTTTTTCCTTTGACATTGACACTATTTATAAGCATTCATGAAATCAATTAGCAGAAGATTTTTCTTTTCATTATTCATTTAAATCCTCCCAGTGATTTAACTATTTTCCTTTTCTCTGTTTTCCCGCAAGACAAATTTTCCTCTAGTGGTTTTTACCATCCACCTGAGACTCCTGATTAAATTCACTTCTTTAATTCCCGAATTCGGCCCAAACATAGGACCCATCTCGTCGCTGGAGCTTTCCACCAGACAAAAGTTATCGCCATTTCCCCTTTTCGCTTCCACATCGGTTCTTGAGATTTATTCGTTCTTTAGTTCCTCCCCTTTTTTACAGTTCTTGGTTTTTTTCTTTTTCATTTCTGACTCCATCTTTTCGAGAAGAACTGGCTTCATCATTATCATTTCCCTCTTTTGTTTTCAACGTAATTTCCTTAGATCTAGTCTTTCTTTTCCTCTTTTCATTTCCTCATTAATGTTAAAATCTGCTCTTTCCATTTGCTCATTTTAATGATTCGTCTCTCTCCGTTTCCTCACGATTTCAAAAAATGTTTTTTCATCTCCTATTTTCATCTTTTCACTTCCAA
>NC_089765.1:50087109-50089295 GCF_040412425.1 Macrobrachium rosenbergii
CTTCCAAACTCAGTTTTTGTAAGTTGGATTGTTAGTCCTGCTTCCGTAGTTTCTTGAAGACCTTTAATATCTTCAGATGTTCTTCATGTGTATTAGAATAAATCACAATGTCATCAAGGTATACACCCACTCCCTTCTATTGATCCTAGTAGTTGATCCATCACTGCTGGAATGTTGCAGGTGCATTCATCAGACCAAACGGCAAAACAGTGTATTGATACAGTCCAAAAGGAGTAATGAAAGCTGATAGCAACTTAGCATTCTCATCTAAGGGAATTTGATAATATCCTTTCAACAAGTCTATCTTGAAACAAATTTGGCTTGCCCAATATTATCAAGTAAATTGATCAATAAGAGACAAGCCAGCACTGATCGAATTCAGTTTCTATAATCAGTACACATCCCAAAATGAGCCATCTGGTTTCTTCTTCTACTAACACACAAGGAGAACTATAATGACTTGAACTGGAGTTCTGTTAATCCATGCTGCAACAAATATTCAACTTCTTTCTTCAAAACATCTCGATGAAAAGGTGATAAGCGATAAAGCCTCATTTTAAAAGGTTTTCCATCTTCTCTGATCTTTATCTCATGCTTTGTCAGATTTTACGCTCTAGGTACATCTGCAAAAATTCAGGAAAACTTTGAATCACTTCACTTAATTCACTACTTTGCTCAACACCTAGATATTTTAGTTTATCTTCCAAATTGTCTAATATTGAAGAATTGTCTCATCTTGTTTTCAGCTCCTCAATTCAGCCATCATCGTCCTCTGTAGATGAAGTTGTCTGTGTTATTGACACTGTTTCAGTTTTAGTCTCTGAGAAGTAAGGTTTCAAAAGATTCACACATCTTCCCTCTGTCGTTTTCTCTTCCTGGTGTTTCAATCACATAAGTCTTCGATCACTTAATCTTCTGTTATCCTATAAGGAATTGAAACTTATTGGTAAGGGGGAAAATCTTTTTCACTGGTAAGAACACTAGAACTTGCTGTCCAATACTAAAATTTCAGCTTAGTCTTAGCATCATATTTTCTTTCATTTTCTCTCTGACTTATTTTCAAATCTTCTAAAGAGAATTTTCAATTTCTCTTAACCTTTCTTCCATATTCTCCTTGATTTCTCTGATTTTCCCACCCTGCAAGAATCTTCAATGGACCTCTAATGTCTCGACCAAAATCATCTCATTTGGTGAACATCCCATGCTTTCTTGATAAGCATTTAACTTCAAATAACATTAAAGGTAAACCAGCATCCCATTCTCTTCCTGATTCATTACAATACTTAGTTAACATACTTTTTCTGTTCAGAACTTTCCAAGGCTCCTTGAGTCTTTGGATGATAAGCAGTTGATAACTGTTGTTTTACTCCTAACAAGTTCATCACATCCTGGAATAATTTTGAAGCAAAGTTCGTTCCTCTATCACTTTGCACACCCTGCATTCCAAACTTGGAGAAAACTCCCACCAACTTCTCAGCAAATTACCTTTGCACTTATACTTTACAGGAATCGCCTCAGGATACCTAGTCACTGGACACATTAATGTTAATAGATATTCATTTCCTCTTCTTTTGTTTTGGAAGGGGGTCCAACCACATCTAAAATTACCTTTGCTAAAGGGTTCTCCTAGCTTTGGTGGGTTGTAGGGGTGCTTTCTGAATGGTTTCATTCGGTTTTCCAGCTATCTGGCATGTGTGACACTCTGCAAAATTTGCTAACATCCTTTGAAGTCCAGGCCAGAAAAATACTTCATAATCTTCTCAACAGTCTTTCTGATTCTATGTCCAGACTCATGTGCTACTGCTACAACTTGTTTCTCAATGGATATGGAATCAAAATTGATGATATTCAATTCCATTCAGCATTTAAGGTATATCTGCAGGCGATGCTTCCTCATTAGCAATCCTTCCCTTTAGATAATAACAGTGGAGGTTTGTTGCATCTCTTCTTGATCAACAACCTGAAGAACAAATCAGCCAACGTTGTATCCCTCTCTGCAGTTTCATTTAGCTTCTTTCCTAGTCACTTGACCAACTTCAAGGGCTGAATTTATATCTAAGCTAACTTGCTTCTGTAGTTTCACTACTATCTTCAGGAACACTTTGACTACTCGAGTCTCTTCTAATAACAACAGAACCTCTCTTGGGAAATCATTACTACCACTAGGGGAAACTTTGTAAGGTGTC
>NC_089765.1:50089795-50097295 GCF_040412425.1 Macrobrachium rosenbergii
TACAAGCGACAGTAGCGATGCCTGGAATGAACAATGGTGTATTCCTTATGAGGACGTAAAAGGAAGTAATGGCAACTTGCTCGTATAGAAGAATCTTGGACTCAGACATTCAAGATAATACCAGACTCTTGGTCCTCCACTCTGCTCCTTGAGCTGCCCCTTTCAATCCCATGGCTGTCCCTGAGACCTCCAGTGTCCCTTGTGTTGAAGCCCCTTAATGCTACCCTTCAAGTCCACCCCCTCCGCCAGTCAACCTAAGGATGAGAAACCGTTTTCCTGACAAGTTAATATGCAGTGTCAAGTTTCTTAAGTCAGTCACATTTCTGTGCCTTTACTATTTTCTGTTTCTTTCTAAGGCGATAAACCTGCAGTATTACTTTAAACTGTGTTAACGTAAAGATGCCTACAGTGAAGTGAATTATTCATTTCATTACTTAGAACTAGAGTCACCAAAATTGAGGCCCCTTTCTTAGGCACCTTCTGCGCACGCCCTTGATTTCTTAATTATGCTCCCCAATACACCTACGTAACCGCGTGTATTCCAATTCCACGTGTATTCCAATTTCCAATTGCTGTGGATCTGAGCATCATTTTGTGTGCGAAGTGGTATAGCCCCTGCTTTCTTCCCCCCTCTGCGGTGCTTCCTTGGAATTTGTCAGGGATAATATCCCAGTTGTTTGCTATTCCTTTGGAACGACAGGATTCTGTTTACCTGTCCTAACTTATGCTTCATTCTTCTTTTGATATGTATTTAATGTAAATATACTCATGTAAGTAAAACCCTAAGTGTTTACCTGAAATTCCCCTCTTTAAAATAGGCCTTCAGCCGACACCTTAGCATGTGTTTTACTAAACTCGGCCAGAGAGTCAGATAAAGTAAATTTTCAAGGTGTCTCCGTTGCACTCAGTCTTAAACATATCAGTGGTGACTTTTGCTCAGAATCTTGTAGATTTCCCCCCCTCCCTCGCCCCGTCTTTTTAATCGCAATTATCAGCTGAATAGCCTTGCTAAAGCTGGTTGCAAGAGAAAGAAACAAATTTTTTTCACTAAGCGTAAAATCTTCCCGTATGAGAGCACAAGTGATCCATCTCCACAGTAAGTACAATGTTGTTACCTTTATTTTATGTTAGGTATGACTAAATCGTGACTGCAAAGAGAGTGGGAATTTGTTAGGACTCATACATGCAAACCATTACAGAAGAGAGAGTTATTAACCTTTACACAAGCTTTCGATGGCTAACTCATGATAGCTTCCATATCTTCCATGATAGGCTAGCTAGGAAAAGTGAAAAGTGCTTTTTTTGTTTTTGTTTTAAAGGAAATAGTACTTGTATTTCCTTCCCATGTGACTCGAACAGTTTCTCCTTAAAAAAAAAATCTAGTTAGGCACACATTAAAACCTGTCCAGCAATTATCGTATCACTGGAGTTAGGATTTTTTACTCTCTCTCTCTTATAGAGGTTAGGAATTCATTAAGTGCAGGCATTATTCTTCCTTAGCAAGTAAATCCCATTAACCTGTGAAAAACAAGAGAAGAGAAAAACTTTTGCTGAGGCCACGTGAACCAAAAAAAATTTTTAGTATTTGCATCTTGTTTAAAATTCTTGTATAAAGCAACGCATGTGGTAAATTCCATTTCATTCAAATTATTTCAGTAAATGAGTGGTACCGGACCACACCCTTTTCATTCATTCTACCTAGCCGACCTTGTGTTGTCTTGCCGCATAAACAGCCTTGAGCTGTCTTGCCACAGTATTGCCAAACCTTGTGCAACATTGCCAAACCTGGCCTATGGCCTTCGCTAATGTAAACACAAATAAACCCAGATCACTTCCCCCAATCAGGTCTCTTCAGTGTAATGTTGACATGTTTGTTCATGATATTTTCATCCAACTTAACGTTATCAACTTATGTATGAAGTGATTGAAACTATGGTTACAGTTTTGACTAAGTGCAATGCAATTTGCTACTGCTGCTTAGAGTTAATTCCCAGGAGAGGAGATGAAGAAGAGGGAATGGGATAGGTTGAAATTTTGTAGATTTTTAGAGGGTCATAAGTCTTTTGTGTTATTGATGATATGCACTATTTTGATATATTTACATGGCAAGGATATTATACTATAGTTGAAAATTAAAACTTGATAATAGAAATTAGGCTAGTGTTGAATATAAGGATGTGAGGAAATCCACATTACAGAATTTGATACATTTTCATATAGTAAAAGTTGGAAATTAATTGAAAACGAGCTCTTTAATTTCTAATACAGGTTTACTAATTACTAATACTGTTATTTTCCTTCATTCATATGGTATATACATTCGAGAATAGTATATTTGACTAATTACAGAATTGGTACAAGAGTTTTGTGTAATTTTCTTTGGCCCCCAAAAATTATCTTGGCCCCACCTACCCAGGCCCCCACTGATGTCATGCCAACTACGCCACTGCCTATACAGCTTCACACGTATAGTAGACTCAAAAGCTTTTCTTTTCCATTACGTCTTCGGTTCCCTCTACACTGCATTTTCTTCCTACGTTGTCAAAAATACACACTCTCAGACAACCAGTTATCTTGCTTTCTCTCGTCATGGTTTGGGGCCAATCCACCTCAACGCGCATCTTCAGACTTACGGTGACCTTCTTTTAACTTTCAATCATCTTCACATTTCTTGCTCTGTCAGTTTCTTTTCAGCAACATACAGTATACGAAAAATTCATTTTACCAGTATCAGACATTTAACTTTCATTGAGCTTTCATTCCCACTTAAAATTCATACTTGGATATAAAAGAATTTGGAAGCTATGAACTCTCACAGTACCTAGGGAGTTACCTGGGAAAGTTGCTCACCTTCCATACAAGCAAGATTGACATAGCTTCCCAAACAGTGATTCAGGTGGTAGCATTTAAATCAAATTATTTCCTTCCATACAAGCGAGTGACAGCTTCCCAAGCAGTGATTCAAGTGGTAGCATTTAAACAAAATTATTCCCATTAAATTAAAACAAAATCCTAGCACATACTGAAAGGCCTTGGAAAATATAAAAATTTAAAAGATTAAAGAGGTTATTTCTTGAAAAACAGTCAGAACAAAAGCATAATCAATCCTCTTTCCCCGCTCTGAAGTGGCACAAGATTAGACAAGAGGATTATATCTAGGAAAAGAAAAATATGGGGAAGAGGAATACAAGGAAACAAGGGATGAATTAAAAACAAAAACATTACGGAAGGATAACAAGAAGCAATTGCGCTCAAATTCCGACTCGAAACGAGGGTATTGTGACCAGAAAACATGAAAGGCAAAAGAGCGAGGTGTTAAGACGAAATTGGAACGGCAAGGATATAGAGAAAATTATTTTTATTATTTATGATCAGGAGATTCAACACAATGGAAAAGTGAGAAGTGGAATGGAATATATATATATATATATATATATATATATATATATATATATATATATATATATATATATATATATATGTATGTACACACACACACACACACACACACACACACACACACATATATATACATACACATACACATATACATATACACATATATATATATATATATATATATATATATATATATATATATATATATATATATATATATATATATATATATATATATATATATATATATATATATATATATATATATATATATATATATATATATATATATATATATATATATATATCACGGACACAGCTAATGCTGCAACCTGTTCATGATTTTCAAGTCTAAAACTTTGGAGAAAATAAGACATTTTCCCCTGAACGTTCATCCTAAGGAGAGAATTCCGTTCAAGAGCCGGAATTACACCCTGCGATGAGTTTAATTACTTTGATTAGACTCCACGTGGCCTTCAGGGCTGATTCTCATTGTTCTGTGATAGATTTTTACTCATACTGGAACTGCACTAATTATCACATATAACATAAGGTTTCGTTGTTTTTGTTGTTCCGCCGAAGGTTAAGAAGGTTATGCATTTGCTCGATTTAATTGCTGTTTTTGTTTCAGCCACTCTGTTTGCTAAAAGGTATTGCAAACAAGCTAAGTAATGTGTGGGTCTAGACGAAAATTTCAAGGAAGGCAGATTTAATGAACACCGATTACCGACTACTGAAAATTTCAGATTTAATGAACACCGATTACCGACTACTTTCTGATCCAGACATCTTAGTGAATGAAGAGAAGTCTTTATGGGCTGCCCATGAACAAGAAACCGTTTCGGCACCACTTTAATCTAAGACAAAGAAGAGGCGAGTGGGTACCTGAGGTCATATGTTGAGAGGCCTTTTGTGGGTTACTGATGTGTCTAGGCACAGGGGAAACTCTCTGAAGGTTTCAAGCACCCAAAGCCTCCTTCAGCCACGATTTTTATGTAGCCTGTCTCTACAAAAATCTAACAACTACGTTACCTTCACAAATCTCATCGCACCTTTGAAAGCATTTTCGTAAAATTCCGTAAAGAACTTTTTTTTTGCCTAATTTCGCCAACGAAAACGGCACACAACAGAAACACAGACACAAAGAAACCGAACCAAAGAAATATCTTCTAATAAATCTATATATATTTTCGAGAATACTGAGGTAATCAGTATTCGAAACAGTATCACAAGTAAAAAAAAACTCAACACTACGATGATGAATGCTTAATAACATGAGGAATGCACAAAGAACATCGTTGCTCTTTGATTAAAACCATGAAATATTTTATTCTGAAAGATATCTGACAGAAAATAATTGTTCGTTACGGGAAACAAAGGAAATCATTTTATCATTAACACTGGAAAATGTACTATAGATTTCAGTGAAATCACTCATAGCCTATCTAAAAATGAAATTATATGCTATCTTAAAGATAATATAAGCTATATCAAAGATGAAGTGCGTTTAATATTTAAAATTTATAAATTATCATTATTTTACGATGGACCTCATTTTCAACTGGCAAACAGGCAGAATAATGCAATTCATAACAGAATCAATAAAGAATTAAAGAAGGAATTATTCTCTGCATGTTAGACGCCGTTTCGTACTCTAAAATGAAAAATCCAATCCATACTATGCATAGATACTAAATTGTGTAAACCTCTGAAGCCATTCCTAGCTGCCGTACTTACATTACCGGGTCTAAAACTAAAGAAAATATTCTTATTTATGATTTTATAAAACTAAAGATTTTGCTGGAGACAGGTTCGATTCCTGAAAGTTTAGCAGCACCAGCATTTGACATAAGTAGTTTAGCTTTGCCAAACAAGGTTTTTAATATTATGCACCTACAGATTTTATGAAATTGTTCATTAACAGAATTCACGTACTGATCTAACCATGAAATTTATAATGATGCGTCTGCTAATCTCTCGAAACCGTTTAGCGATACTATGCATAATCTAATATTTGAGAAACTTTTCTGTTAGTTTACTATCAATATGAAAGTTACAAGGTTACAAAAGTCTGGAACTTATCAAAAACAACACGTGCCTAACGAAGATGAACTAAAAACAAACAGGTAAAAATACGCCGAAAAACTTCGCGCAATCGAGTTTTCTGTACAGCCGTTACAGAGTCTTTCGGTGGTCTCGGTATAATGCTGTATGACCCGCGGTCCAGTCTCTTTAACCACGGCCCGGTGGTGGCCTATCATATATCGTTGCCAGAAGCACTGTTATGGCTAAATGTACTTAAATCAAATAAAAATTCACTGGGGCTGAGGACTGCAATTTGGTATGTTTGATGACTGGAGGGAGGATGATAAACATACCAATATGAGCCCGGCCCAGTAATTTTTAAGATCTGGGGGAACAGAAAAATTGGTGAACAGAAAATCGTTGCCAGAATCACTGTTATGGACGGACAGACAAATCAAATAAAAGTTTTGGGGCTACAGAAAACTAAAAGCAATTTGGATGTTTGATGACTGGAGGGAAAAAGGATGATAAAAAGAAAAGGTTTTAGTTCACCATAACCTCAGTAATTTTTAAGATCTGAGGGGGACAGAAAAAATTGCCCAACAGAAAAACTGTGGACAGAATCAAGTGCATATCGGATTCAAAGCCCCGACACAATGTTTTCTGCAGATGGAAATTAAAAGTAAATTTAAGATGATTTACAATAAATCCAAAAAGGAGATTAAAAAATAAAAGGAGAAACACTATTTATATTCACACATACTGTATCTGGACTCTATTAAAAGCGTCTTTTCAATGAACGGTTTACATCAATGTTCCTTTAGTAAGGCATAAATCATATCGCATTCATTACCCCTTTACTTTTGGAAAAATGCAGATGCTATCACAAAAATGTCTTAAGAAGATATAAATCCACCTAGGGAAATAATAGTCCCAGTAAGCAGAAACTTTTATATTCGCAATTGTGTATTATTAACGAAATCTTTTCAGTGAAAAGGTTTACCTCAATGACAATAAGAAAATTGGCAAAATACAAACGATGAAGGTTCCTGACTTTACCTTTAGTGTGTTGTTTTCCATTTCACAAAATCACTTAAGAAGATATAAAACAATTATTATCGGCTAACACTGACTCCATGTAGGTATATTTCTTCACAGATTAAAGGCATTTTATGAAGTTTTTAGGTCAAAAGATACCTCTATGACTACTTTATCAGTTCTGAAATAAGAAAATTGAAAATTTCAGAGGAAGTCATAGTTTTCTTTCTCCTAACGTTTTTCATACAAATTTTCTCCGGTTCTTCGCTGTAAGAAGAAGGAAAAACAATTATTATATATATACTGACTCCATGTAGGTATATTGTGACACTAGATTAAAAGGCATTCTCTATATATTTTAGTAGTCTTGACGTGTACATCATTTCTATAAATAATGTTAGTTGAAATTTCATAATTTTACTTCTTTTCTATTTTCAGAGTAATTATCATATGAATAATATTATATATATCTAGAACCATATATATATCTATATATATATATATATATATATATATATATATATATCTATATATATATATCTATATATATATATATATATATATATCTCTATATCATGGAGATTGACTGCTCTGTGATTGTTTTAACAAATAAAAAATAAAATTTATATTTACTTTGTAGATAAAATATTTTTTTATAAAGTTTGTTTCAGAGGCATATTTCGAAAACATATCGGTACTTGAAAAGAATAAACCAGTGTTCAGCGCTACCAGTTAAAAAATTTTAATTCATCAAATTCTTTAATTATAATTGAATAATATTATAAGTCTAGAACCATCTCTCTTTTCTCTCTCTCTCTCTCTTATCTGGCAAAGCAGAAAAAACAACAAAAAGGTCAAGTAAGATTGACTGCCAATAAAGTGACTTCCTTTGAAATAAAAACCATATATTTTATATTTACTTTGTGCTCAAGTGAAAATATTTTTGTTATAAAGTTTGTGGTCCCAACTGTTGTATTAGTCAAAAATTTAAGCTGAACATTGGAAGGCTGTTCCAGTCGTTCAGTTAAAAAATTTTAA
>NC_089765.1:50104795-50109795 GCF_040412425.1 Macrobrachium rosenbergii
CACCTTTCTTTCTTCTATTACTAGTTTTCTTCATATCTTGCTTTTCCATACCTGGAGTGATATTAGTGACCTATTTGTTGATTATTATTTTGCTTTGATGAAGTGTTATTATTGTGCTTTTATTTGAGTATCTTTTGTGAATATTTATGAGAGAGGAATCCCCTGCCTTCAGCAGAACCTCCTCAGTGATAAAAGATCCATTCATCAAGTAACTGCTTGACTGTATCATTGCAGATCAAACCTGATGCTGTGAACTGATTCTGCCCAAATTGTATGCTCCCATCATGCCCGCTGAGGTGGGCAAGTTCTTGCAGAATCTTTCTGCATCAAGTGCTAAGTAGGCCCCCTCACCACCGTAACTCACATATTCCTTCAGTGCCACCTTCAGTAGTGCAGACTCACGTTCTGCTTGTGTTTTGTCCCGTTTGAAGTATCACCCACTGCTGTAATAAATCAAGACCCTAGCGGCCCTCTACAACCTTGAATTAATTGTCAATACATTCTTGTCATTCTAGTAGTTTACTCTTCCCCCTCCTTGTGCCAATGAACTCAAGACCCCACTCCACATGTATCAATATATATATATATATATATATGTGTGTGTGTGTGTGTGTGTGTGTGTGTGTGTGTGTGTGTGTGTGTGTGTGTATGTATATGTGTTTGTGTGTATTATATCCGCTGTTAGGCTACGTAGTTGCATGTTCACAAATACATAGATCCATGCGCTGATACATTTATGCATATAAATACTCAATAGCTTTTACATGCATACATAATGCATTGTTGCACATACAAATGAGCTTCTTCGATTCCAAACAAACATGGCAAAGGTCGCTGCCTTCAGCAGAAAGAGAGCGCAGTTACGCTCTGAATATTCCATGCATAATAACTCGAGCAAGTGCATAAGAAAAAAAAAAAACATCAAGTCAAAGTATGTTTGCATCAGTAAACTTTGCGCTTCGCATTTTTTTAGGGGGGCGGGGGAGGCGATGAACAGTGGGGCAATCGAGACAGGGCAATTATAAAGTTCTATGAGATGCCAAACCAACTTCTCGTGAGGGATCCAAGATAATAAAAAAAGTAGAGAAGAAGTAAAAAATAAGGATGGAATAGCAGGAGAAGTCGAAGGCGATCGGCAGAGCGAATAATACACAGCGTTAGGTCAAAAGTTTCCGCAGTGCTTGATAGCTCTCTCTCTCTCTCTCTCTCTCTCTCTCTCTCTCTTAGCCGAGAAGCGATCTGTATCCTATTATACCGACTGATTCTGGACCTTGATCTTGGGTCTCGATTCTGGGTCACAATCATGCAATGAGCTCAGTCAGTCCGCAAAAAGTTCTGATACGTTTCCTGAAATATATCATTATAACACGTTATGTCTTGGGACTTGCGAACTCTTAACATAGGCTAAGATCAAACAGTTACAGTCAACTATGGAATCACAGTTTGTAATAATTTTTATGACTTGTGAAATCTTAATCACGATCAAACACTGACAATAAGATTCTTATTGCTAAATCTGGATTTATTTTACGGCTATGCAATCTCAATGTCCTTTATGATTGTGTCTGCTTGTGAGAATAAGTTTGAATTATACTGTAGATACAAATTGTAACTGTGATTTTGGCCCGGCTAAGATATGGTTAAAACCTTTAATCAGATCGTAACCGGCGAAAATACACGCTTGTACAAATTGTATCTGTAATTCAAATTTATTCTACAAACTTATTTTAATCAACAGACACATAATCATAATCCAATGAATTGTTTTTGAGTTCATGGACATGAAATAATGTACAACAAACAGACAGTCAGTCCGGATGAGCCTTTTCTTACTGAATTATTGAACAATCGACTCTTCATGACTTTGGGGGCGCGATCTAGCAGCTTTAAAGATCTGCGTTTACAAATGCATCACAAGAAATGGGAGATCTTTCTTTCTGCAATCGAGAACTTGGATATGAAGATTTTATTCCTTTACTTCTTGTGTGCCGCTGATTTTACATTTGTACCTTGAATAAATGGTACACAAGATTTTAGATGGGGTAACAAACTCAAGCATATGTTGAATGGTTGATTGATTTATGAATGTTTTTTCAAAGACTTGGCACAAGACTAATGAAGACCTAATGTAATTTAAAAGAGGGAAAAACATTATATATATATATATATATATATATATATATATATATATATATATATATATATATATATATATATATATATATATATGTGTATGTGTGTGTGTGTGTGTGTGTGTGTGTGTGTGTGTGTGTATGTATTAATGTGAGCAGGATATTCCTCAGCAAAATACGCAAGCACTAAAACAGACAGCTTGTAGATGGTTTTCAACTTTGTTCATCGGCTACGTTCCGAGACTCTTCTGTAATCTCAAGGCTAAAAATACCAACAAACTATACAATTGCAGTAGAAATGTTAGTATGTAGGCTATGTACAAATAAGAATTATGATAAACTAAACATCAATAGGAAAGGTAAACCTAAAATAAAATTGTTAAAAAAGAGAAAGAACTAGAATATTTTGATTAACAGAGCTTATTCCTTGCAGTTCAGTTGCTGTATGAAAAAACAGTAAGCATAAGGTAGGGTGTGGTTTAGGCTGTATACAGGGGCGTGATGAGAAATAATTGTTCAAAGAGGGAACAAGCCTCTTGATTGCTAGCGATTCAAGAATAGGGAGGTAGTGTTCTTGTTGGCTGGTTAGCATAATCTTAAAATCATTATAATTTATTTTACTTTTGCATAGTCTTATATGATTTCTAATATTTGATGTTTCAGGATTGACAAGTTGCACCCAGTGAGAAACGCTAACGCATCAATATGTGCGCGTCACATCTGACTTTAAGCAGTCGTGTGTTTTCCCCGCATTATGTCACAACCAATGGCATTGACAACAATTAAATAAATAAACAACACCGGACTGCATTAAAGGGCAGTTTTTCTTTTAGCGACAAAACATACCACCAATAGTTCTTGGGTTCTTAAATATGAGCTTCACGTCAACTGCAGGAAAATTATTCATTAAAATCCTTTTTAGAATGGGTAGGAAAGAGGTGTTGTGCGTGAATAGAAGACTTATATGATATGTTAATTTATGTGTCAGGTGTGTGGCAGCAGGAGGGTGAAAGGACTTATCCAATGTTTTCCTAACATATTTTAAAAATAAATTGGATGGATAGCAGTTGGATTTAAAATAATCTTAGACAAAACCTATTTCCTTGAGAAAAAGATTCCAATTGATGGCCCTGTGGGGGAGAGTGGACAGGGAATTCAACTTAAAATTATAGAAACACAAACTGTCCCGCTATGTTAAAGCCTTCATTTTATCACCGTTATGTTGACGACACTTTTGTCCTTTTCAAAGACTGTCACCACTGTGACCCGTTTTTACAGTATGCTAATTCACTAAATATTAACATTAAATTTACTTATGAATTAGAAAATAATAAGCAATTATCCTCTTTAGACACCATCGTCATCGTTTTGATGACAATAGATTTCATACTGGTGTGTTCCCCCCCAAAAAGCAACTACTGGTCTTGGACAGAATTTTTTTGATTTGCATTTCTGTAATTTTTAAATCCAATTCCCTGTCCACTCCCTCCCCACAAGCCCATCACACTTACATCCGATTGGAATCTTTTTCAAAAAATAGGTTTTCTCTATGATTATTTTAAATCCAACTGCTATCCATCAATTTATTTTTTAAAATTTGTTAAGGAAAACATTGGATAAGTCCTTTCAACCCTCCTGCTACCACACATAGCACATAAATTAACATATTATATAAGTTTTTCTATCCACATGACACCTCTCTTTCCTACCCAACCTAACAAAGGATTTTATAAATTATTTTCCTGCCCAGTTGAAGTGAAGCTAATATTTAAGAACCCTAGAGCTATTGGTGGTATGCTTCGTCACAAAGAAAAACTGCTCCCTGTAATGCAGTGAGGTGTTGTTTATTTATTTACTTGCTGTCGATGCCATTGTCAGACATACGTGGGATACACACACCGATTGCTAAAAGTCAGATGTGATGCACATATTGGCATTAGCTTTTGCACTGGGTGCAAGTTGTCCAATCCTGAAACAGGACTCAGGGCTCTCTAGTGGCACTGGCAGAGATTTGTAGTCAGGTGTGCCTGATGAGGGACCCAGGGGTGCAAACCCTTCGGTGTGCCTGAGTTGGATTGAGTCGAAGATTCCTGTCTCAGGTGGAGGTCAGAGCCTCTTGAAGTTCTTCTAGTTGCAGGTTCCACAGCGTATGGTCTTTAGGACACCCAGACCAATTTATGGAGTGCCCTTTCACCTTGCACACCTTGCAGCTGTATTGGGATTTTCCAATGTCCCTTCATGAGGAGGGAGGACTTCTTTGGTGGCTGTCCCTTCTTGAGGAGGGAGGACTGGGCCTTGATTTGCATAGAGAGTGCTCCTTCTGGCAACCACTTCGGCAGACAGGAGGTAATTCTTCTGACGGCGGCATGCCAGTCAAGGTGGCTGTGTTACATTCAGGTGATTATGCAGTTGAGGCCTCCCTGGTGGAGGTAGCTAGGCAACAGAGTGGTGTTGGGCAAGGACATCCCCAGAGGTGGTCTCATCCTAACAGAAGCTCTACCCCATGCCCGATTTTACTCACCATGCCAATGCGGTGAGGTTGAGTGCCCAAAGGGGTTGTAACCTGGAGCTTGACTGTGGGAATAGACTTGGTGTGGTCCTCTACCCAGGTTATCATCCACCTAGTCTTCTTGTCTATAGTGACACTGGCTGGCACTCTGGCCCTGTCAATCAGATGGATATCTGACGCAGCGCCTACCGTAACCAGCAGGCCCACCGGCAGGCTAAAGCCATCAAGAGGTGCCTCTGATATGGACTGGGTTTCCACCTTTTTGGGGTGAGAAATATCAGGCAGCCAGGCTGCGGTGGGCATGGCACTAATCAGGTTGACATGCCTGATAGAGGTGACATGCTTTGGGCAAGCAAGAT
>NC_089766.1:0-63007 GCF_040412425.1 Macrobrachium rosenbergii
GAGAAACCATATTAGCAAAATTTTTCAAAGAACCCTTCTTATTATCCGATAGCCATTCACTTCCATCAAAACAATTTTCATCAATAATTTCACTATCTGAAAAAGAAAAAGTTATTATCAGACACAACAACATCCCTTGATAGAGGCCACGGGAATAACTCTTCTCCTGTTCATTACATGCCTTCAACATACTTATATGGCAAAGCTGAAAAGGTTTCCTTCTCTCAGGGTCTCTACTAAATAATTTACCTCACTTAATTTCTTTAAAATTTTCCACGGTCCTGAAAATGAAGCTTTTAAAGGGTTTCCCTGGAATGGGAAGCAATACCAAAACATTATCACCCACTACAAAAATTACGCTCTTTAGTCTTTCTGTCAAAAAGTATTTCATTTGTTTTGGCTACACAATAAATTTTCACCAGCAAATTTCCAAGCCTTCGTTAATTTATCACCCAAATTACTATCATAATCTATTAAATTTATATCAGGGGCGTCCTCCCAAGATTCACGAACCACATCCAATGGACCACGCACACAATGACCAAAAATAAGGCTGAAAGGTTAAAATCCTAAAGATTGACTCAGCACTGACCGAAATGCAAATAATAAGTAAGGTAGTTCTTTTATCCCATTCGGAACCATTAACCAAACAGTATTTTTTTATCATAGACTTGAGGGTTTGATGGAACCTCTCCAGAGCTCCCTGACTTTCCGGATGATATGGAGAAGAGGTTACATGTTTTATATTCAACTCTGCCATTTTGTCTTTGAAATACCTACTAACAAAATTAGAACCACAAACTGATTGAATTATTTTAGGCATTCCAAACTGGTGAAAAATTCTATTAGTACATCTACAATTTTAGCACTTTATAGTACGCAGCGGTATCGCCTCAGGATACCGAGACATCTTATCCATGATAGTAAAAATATATTCATTTCCACTACGAGTTCTTGGTAAAGGTCCCACAACATCAATAATCACCTCCTTGAAAGGTTCAGAAACCACTGGAATAGGACATAAAGGCGCGTTTTTTTGGAATAGGCTGATTGGGCTTACTGACC
This sequence comes from Macrobrachium rosenbergii, assembly GCF_040412425.1. NCBI lineage: Eukaryota > Metazoa > Arthropoda > Malacostraca > Decapoda > Palaemonidae > Macrobrachium > Macrobrachium rosenbergii. Next base: position 1,066 of record NC_089766.1, read on the forward strand.
TTTGACAGACGTCGCAACTATTGACAAACTTTTCACATCTGCCTTCAACTTGGCAAAAAATAATTCATAAGTAATTTGACTGAAGTTTTATGAATACCAAAATTACCAGCCAAACCACTTCGTGCGCCAATGCAATCAACTCATTCCTGTAAACATATGCGTGGAACCATTATTTGTTTTAAAATTTCGTGATCAGCATTATTGGCAGTCTCCATAGGTCTACTCAACCTATACAAAAATATTCTTAATAATCTTAAACTTAGAGTAGTCAGATCAGGCACCTCACCCGACTCTATAGAGATATCCTGAAAATCCTTTTTCTGAGCCTTAATAAGCTCTTCAACAGTCCAGTTAGGTTTATTCTTCATAATATCAATATCTCCTACAACTACGCTACCGCTACGATCTAAACTACTTAAATCAACATCAATTGTTGACTCTGCAGCGTCAATCAATTTAGCACTAGATCGAGTAACTACCGCTACTTCATGATCGGGATTTTACCAATATTGACAGGTATTATTCTTAAGTGCAACGTCATTTCCTATGACAATATCAACATCCTTAACAGGAAACTTATCAACGATGGCCAATTTTAAATTTCCTGAAAAGGAAGGACAGATCAAGTTAAAATTTTCAATAGGGTAAGATTTACCGTATCAGGGAAACCAGACAGCAACACAAATTAATTATTTTAGAAACCAAATTACCCGGCAATGCCTCCCGAAGAACCAAAGACTGAGCTGCTCCAGTATCACGCAAAATCCGTACTTTGCCTTCTCTCGGACGAATTTACGAACGAGACACTACCGACAGACAAATACTTATCAAAGCAGCCACGTAGTCATTGGTCAGTGGTCCTGCGGGCGACGGGTTCTTCTCTCTTTCCACACTCATTACTGGCCTACCATCAACCCTTTGTGATTTTCTAAAGGCATGACACATACTTTTACGTGCCCCTTCTTATTGCAAAAAGAAACACGTTAGTGTTTTAACTTTCTGGATTATATCCATAAGGTTTCCTATAACCTCTGTTAGAGAAAAATTATTATTATTATTATTAGTATTACTCTGATAGTTATTACCTGATGGTTACCCTGATGGTTACTTCCATAATTGCCTCTATTAAACCTCTTACCAATGTTATTATTGTTACAATTATTATTCCTGCCTGTTCTAACCCAACTAGACTTGACATTTATTGTTACACCTTCTAACTCATGTTTATGAGATAGATAATACTCATCACTAGCGATGGCTACTTCCTGAATGGTATCGAGTTTTAACTCTTCAAGGTGGACCTTCAATTTATCCGGTACACACCTCTTAAACTCTTCCACCAACATCAATTCCTTTAATTTATCAAAATCATCCACCTCTTTGACTTAAGCCAATCACTAGCATATTGTTCTTTAGACCTTGCAAATTCTACAAACGTTTGCTCCCTACATTTTTGTAAGTTCCTGAAGCTTTGCCTATAGGCTTCAGGGACCAGTTCATACGCCTTTAAGACAATGGCCTTCACACTCATAATCTGATGAAAGATCCTCCTCTAAAGTTACATAGACCTTTTTGGGCCCTCCCACGCAATTTATTTTGAATAAGAGTGGTCCAATATTCTTGGGGCCACTCCAACCTTGCTGCTATTCTTTCGAAAGATACAAAAATTCAGCCACATTATTTTCCTCAAATTGAGGTACAAATTTGAGAGCCTGCGCTAAATTAATAGCAGGCGTTACAGACCTATTTTGAGAAGTGGGAGGGGAAGAAGGACCTGCACCTCTCATGGCAATCTCATGCTGCCTCTCCCTTTCCCTTTCCTCTGCCTTAAACTTTTCTATTTCCAAATCCACCTTCCTCAAAGCAATTTGCCTATCCAAAATTTCTACAGATACCACACCACCTTTTTCAGATTTCACTTTGCTCCCCACCAGCCTTTACAGTTTTTTATATATTCATAAATTTGCAATAACAATACACCCTTTTTATAGACACCTCATATTCCAATTCAAAATGCTGCGCTACAATTATCAAGTCATCTCTATTCAACTCTGTAAGCCTCTCTGCCACCCCTCTCCACTAAGGAGTTCTAATACATCAACAACTGACATAATGAACACCTATTCACAAAAAGCAATACACAAAAACGCGAGGAGGTGAAAATATGCTGCCTAAAAAAACTAAACCCCAAGAATCAATTTTGCACACACCAGTGAATACACAGGAACGAAAAAAAATCCTGTCAAAACGGTCGCCACTTGTGATGGCTTAGATTAACCACCACACTATATCCAAATATAATAAATCAATGAGTATTCACCATCACAATACTAAATCCACAATTGGTGGAATAGTATCTCAACCTCTTAGCCGTGTGCAAAAATCAATTCAAAGGGGCAAAGAAAATACCAAGAAAAATCCCTTAATTTTAATACATCAATATAAGCCAGAAATAATACCTGAACCTCTTCAGATACAAAAATAATATGAATATCAATTATACTTTAATAACAACCACTTACCCAATTAACGATAGAAAAACAACTCATTCAAACACAAAAAGGAGGGGCCCAGACAGGAAGAGAAAAGCAAAAAGAGAGAATATCCTAACGAATACAATCTAATATCCCTAACAACTTTTATTTATAGTTTTCTGTGGCTCCTCTTGAAAGACTGTCACTCTCACGTCTGGAGGATAAATCAAGGCAGACGGGGGTGTTAGGGCCAAGACAGGATTAAAGTGCCATGATCTCAACAAGAAGTCATCTATATTATATACAAGGGTTATAAATACCCTACCAGACAGTGAGGTCCCCTTGGCTTTAATAACTGGACCAAGGGTATGGTAGAATTATCCGAAGATGAACTCTTAAGCTCCAGAGGGTAATGGATCCACAATATATTGGCGGGGTGTACAGATCCTCAAAACAAGAAGCAAGTCAAGCAGCAGTCCAAAAGCCAACCAAATGCCCAGGCAGAGGTCCAGAACGTAACTCAACTCCTACTCTTGTAGGATAAATATAAGACCCTCGTCCACCCAGGGCTGTGGGGGAGTGGGGGAAATGGAATGTACTGGGAAGGCCTCACACCCACTCAGCACCATATATGAAAAAGACAACTGGCATTAGTAAAATTATAAAAAGAGCTTAACCACCGGAGAGGAGCAAACAAGCTAACAAAACAAAATAACACTTAAGTAATTTACATTCAAAAATTCATCCAGACACATAAATTATTACCTAACTAAATGGCAACAACTGACAATATATATATATATATATATATATATATATATATATATATATATATATATATATATATATATATATATATATATATATATATATATATATATATATATATATATATATATATATATATATATATATATATATATATATATATATATATATATATATATATATATATATATATATATATATATATATATATATATATATATATATATATATATACATATATATATATATATATATATATATATATATATATATATATATATATATATATATATATATATATATATATATATATATATATATATATATATATATATATATATATATATATATATATATATATATATATATATATATATATATATATATATTGTAATAATTGTATGTAAATTATTCGTAACTTAAACATAGTATTTTAAATTGGTTTTGCTCAGTAACAAAAGGCTGAATTAGAGCCTTATTTCCCACTACAGGGTTTTCTGTATTTAAGTGGTGTCTCACCCAATTATCTTTTCATGTTTGGTCGTCACGATGGCTTGTTTGCCCCTACGCTTGTTATCTCGTTCTTGCATACATTAGGGAACCTTTTTGGCAAGTATTGAGGATTGTGTTCTGGTTCTTTTATATCATTGACTGCTTGACTTACAGCTTACATTGGTAGTACCTTGGTATAGAGAGAGAGAGAGAGAGAGAGAGAGAGAGAGAGAGAGAGAGAGAGAGAGAGAAAGAGATCACGGCCTTGGATTATTTTTGGATGCTTTGGTGCTTCCTGTGAACTTTTTACCTATAAAGGATTTTCCTTCTCTTGGACCCATGCAGTGGGTTATGCTCTTGTGCCTCCCAGAGTGCTCCACTGGTTTTCACCTGTTTTACCTGCTCTACCTGAAGGTGCGATTTTGGAGCTCCGCGCCTGGCACTTCTGCCATACTTGTCCTTCAGAGCCGTGAAAAGGCTTTCTCTGAATTTGCTCCAGGCAAGGATATATATACTACTATTGTATTAACTCTGGACTTCACTGATGTGTCAGTAGCCAGCTTGCCAGTGTTTTTCCCCTTCGGGCCTCTTGGAAAGCCTTAGTGCTTCAGTGCTCCACGTCAGCATCAATATATATATTCTTTTGGTATTTTCAGTTATATTATAAGTGTAGATATTTGTTTTTTGGTTATTTTGTTATTAATTGTTAGATAGCTTCAAGGTTTTCTTCCTCCTAATTCTCTTACTGTAGTGTGTTTGATAACATTCATGTACGGGTGTGAAAGATTAATTCCTTCCTCTCCCTAATTTCATTTTCTTCTACTTATGGAATGATAGTTAGCTTGGCAAATGAAAGCAATGGATGTACTGTTAGTGATTGAGCTTTATCCCAAATATTCAGCCTTTGAGGACTGTTTAATATAATAAGGTTTATGTAATAAATTGTTATTCGTTATTGCTTAGTTTTGTTTACTCCTCCTTGAGTGTTCCTTTTATTTGTTTTCAATTGTGCTAAGGGATCCAGTCCTTTTTGGGAATATAAACCACTGTGGCCCAGATCAGGACAGGTAAAAAAGAGACTGGTCTAATAAGTCTTGTTATAAATTATTGTAACTGTTGAGGTGGTCATTACAATATATATATATATATATATATATATATATATATATATATATATATATATATATATATATATATATATATATATATATATATATATATATATATATATATATATATATATATATATATATATATATATATATATATATAGTACAGTATGGGGTCACAATGGGGTCCCAGGATTTAATAACACTAAGATTTTTATATGCTTTAAAGTGTCTTCTAACAGGTTTGACATGCTAACATTGAGGAAAAAGTGGGCACTTTTGATTTTCCGTGTGTAAACTTACGAACAATAACATGATAAAAAAAAAAAAACACTCACGAACATTAACATGATAAAAAAAAACACTTACGAACAATAACATGATAAAATATTTACACAAATGAGTTATGGGGTGATTGAGAATGAATAATTTTGTATCTAAATGACCACTGATAAAAAGAAATGAGACATTTCATAAAACAATGGAAAGAATATTCAAAATCTTAAAGGTTACTTAAAACATACTAACAATGAAAAAGAATACTGCTCTTTGATCTTTCTTAGTGCAAAAGTGACCTTCAAAAACTAGTTGTAGTAGCTACTACCCGCCAGTATCAGCATTTATATTCACAAAGACGATATCAGATTTGCATGAATAAAGTATAAAACGGTATTATATGTCACCAACGGAGAATATTTAAGAAACAATCATGTTACTAAGGAATTCAAAGAAATCATTTTAAAAAGAAAAAATGAGGTGTCAGAATTTATATAATTATCTGAATAAATTGAAGAATATTTACATTCTTCATCTAAGAGTTCATTTTTTTCATGCCTGACCTTCGATTGCTCTTCCTCTATTATTTCTGGGACAATGTCAATAAGCCTCTTTGGAAGAATGGGTCCTTGAGACCAAATAGGTTCAAAACTACTAGTTCCTGGGTCCTTTGTCCAACCATGATCATTCAACATTGATAAACTAGGCATTCTTTCATGTGACTGTTTCCTTTGACATGTCTTATAGTTTGCACGTTTTGTATGCGGAATCAGGGACATCCTGCACGGAGGAAGTCTTGAAAAGTCAACCTTTGTAGTTTTTCTTATTTCTTCATTCTTATCACCAACCATTTTTCGAAGCAGAAGTGCTCGCAACTTGTATACATCTTTGACGCTGGCGAAAGATTGGATGATTAACTATCTATTACATACTTGCTAGCTTTCATATAGAATTTACGAAGTTTGAGAGTATCCATGGTAACATAATGTCTTAAATGAAATTTTATAAATTATTCAGAAATTATTCAGATAAGTATTATATTCAGACATCGAGGACAGACAAAATACTTACGGCTCTTACTTACCTTGGGTAGCCATACATCACAGATGTGAAACGTTCCAGCTCTTCTGCCATTTCTGTATCAACCTTCCAGCTTTCGCCAAGTCTCTTGAATACATCGTGGTATTTAGGCATCTACTGTGACTTTTTAAATGGCGTTACTTTTCCCTTGCCTCGAAAGGCTCTCGTGCAATCTTCGCCTGTATAGATATATATTCCGAGGAGAATTGTGTAAAATCCTTCACCAAAGTCATCAGCAAGATTGGTCATATTGATGAGCCTCCTCTTCGCACCACTTCCCGTATCAAACAATAATGTCAGTGGCTTCAGCTTGGATGTATAATATAGAATTATGAAAAACAAATTGCTGTCCGGACTCTGCACCAATGCGTATGGCAAATTATTCTCTTTAGCATGAAGTAAGTAAAGAACAGTTCTACTATCAGTTTCCTCTTGAGATGACTCAGTGGCAGATATTTCCTCTTGCTGAACCACATGACCATTGTGAGATGTCAGACTGTAGGCCTTCCCATCAACCATGATGACTATGTTTTTAGCCTTCATTCTACTTGCAGCTTCATCACTTTTCCAAACTTTTAACATAATTCTGAACAACTGGGCTTTATTGTCGTCGTTCCACAAAAATAACTTAAAATCTGGAGGAGTTCTCATGTTTATCACCTCTAGAATGAGCTTTCCACTAGATCCACGTCGTCTTCTTTCATGACTCTTCGATGATTCTTGTAAGTCATTGTTAGTTGAAAAGATGAATTTTTTTTTATTAATAAGTTGGTCAAGTATTTCAAGACAAGTATCTTTAAATGTAGGTAGACTACCCTTTAGCAAATGAAGCATTGCATTACCATCTATAATGCAAAGAATTTCATCATTTGGCAATTGGCAAGGTTCTGCATCTCTTGACAAATAATTCACTAAAGCTGCTTTATTTGTTTTGAAGAGAAACCCATCTGGGGTCCCGATGGCATGGGGGATGGCAGTGATAGAATACGCCATGAGTTCCTCAAGGCTGAATGGCGTGGATAGTTATTGAGACTTAATCAGTATCTAGAAAGCGATGCCACCTTGTCCTTGATATTTTATTATTATTACCTTGTGATGCGGTCAGTTTCACTTGCTTGATTGTTTTTTTCTATTGTCTTAAGTTTTAATCTAGGCACTATGTCAAAGAAATTAATGTGCTCACTATGTTCACCTTTCATTAGTCTTTCTTGCATGAAAGTAATTTTGGCTTCTTTTCCCATCTTCTCTAACTGCAAGACATCCTTTTTAATCTTAGGAGAAACACATGCACCAGAAGAGATATTACAGCGTTTATCTTTGTGAGCCATGTTGAATGGGTTGAGCCATCCCTGAATAATATCGAGTGTTCTTTGCACTGCGTCCTCACTTCGCTTGATTCCAGATTCACATAGCTTTCTGTGCTTTCCATTTTTATTCACTCCCCATCCCCAATCATTCAAGCCATCTAGAGAGTGGCTTCATAATACTTGGTACGTTCCAATGCAGTTCTTATCCATCTTTGATAGGCACCATAACTATGGAATATGCCTGAGAGTCCTGCACCTCCAGCACCTCCTCTAGATTTGGCAAATTTCATAAAGGTCTCCTCCATTGTTTTTTTCAACAGCACACTGATTCCCTGTAATAAGAGACTCACAACAGATATAACTCCCTTCCTTAAAAGCTCACTTGCACCTAGACGTGATTCCTCAATGGACAACAAAAAGCAGTAAAACCAAGAAAGGTAGCGACCATGATTCTGTTTGCCAAATGAAAAAAAAAAAAAAAAAAAAACAGATCTGCCATGTCCCCCAGTGTCTTGTGAAACAAAGGTAGGCTATTAGTTTTGAATGCATATATAATGAGAAAAACCAATCGAGAATCATCCAAGAGGGACATCCAGAACTGAGCAGTTTTCCCCAGTAAACCATTTCTCACCTCTTCTTGAAATGCAGTGTGTTTGCCCAGGTACTCTGATAAACCTTTATCCTCTATGGCATTAGCCATGTTATCAGGGGTCATAGATGTAATGAGATCATTTAAGGTTTCTGCACTTCCTTCAGTTTCCTGTTGCGCATCTATGAAACTCTGAAGCAGAACTCTCTCAAATGATTCTCTCACAACTTTGAGAGACCATAATGCCTTGCTATACCTCTTGCCACTGAGAACTTTCCCAACACATCCCGATGTAACCAGACCAGCTTCAATAAGCAATTCAGCACATCCAGATCCAGCCATTTTATCAACGATGATGTTTTCATAATTCATAATGGTATGGAAAGCACCAATTTAAACAATGTGGTTTTTGTATTCAGCAGGATTGTCCCATATCAATGGCAGAGCTGTTATACAAACACCTAAGTCAGATGTGGTTATAGTATATAATTGGCTAACCTCTTTTGTAGCTTGTTCACACCGCTTAAGTAATTCTTTGACAACATTATATTCAGTGATAAATTCTGGGATCCAGAAATGAAGCCACCAAAGGCAGGCACAATTTGCTTCTCTGTCACACAAACTTTTCGACATGATATCCAAATCAAATAGAACATTTGTCTTTTAGCAAATGCAACTTTATTTTCGGTAGGCTCGTTTACGTATTCCAAATTCATTACTGGTCCTCATCTTCTTGTTACACGGAAAGCAGGAAGAGCTGAGGGGGGGGATCTTTTTTTCTTACTAGAGAAGACCTAGAAACGGTAGGTAGTGATGCTGACTGAGACGGAGCTTAAGTCCCTTGGATCTCTTGCAGCATTATGCCTCCTGCAGTGTAGATGAACGGAGCACCATGAATTCCTGTTAAGTGTTGATTAAAGTTGTCCCATTCGGAATGAAACACATCACTGCATGGTGAATTCCTTTGCAAAGCAATTGCTTTCACAGTGACCAAATTGGTTTAACAATGTTAGTAGTAGTTTGCTACGATACAAATGTCTTAATGTCATACACAGCAAAATGTGTTTGGGTAATTTCCACTCCCCGTTAGTAACAGCACAGTATATATCCTACCCAACTGACAGAACAAGAAGGTTTGCATGATCTGATGTGGTAATCATTTGTTTGTCCATTACAATACTCAAGAACTTCCTTAGCTGGTTAGGTATCACTTCTGATGTGATCTCCAAATCACTGGCAGAGGGTGGCCATGATAATTCTTTTGATTCTCTAAATAATTTCATAATTATTGCACACAAAAGAAAAGCAACTTCCCTAAAAGAATCAACAGTAGCAAGACTGTATGCCTTACTTACCGCATCTCCAACTGTCATTTTAGTGTTGTATAGTAAGAAAAATGGTTGACTGTTTGCAGGATCACACTTAACAAACCGAATTTTGCCATTCAAATCAGAGTGATTTTCAAGTTTTGGTTTTAATCTCTTGGCACCTTGGTATTTGGGATTCTTGAATGGCGTTTTTTCTAACTCCGCTGTGTACATTAATGTAAGACATGGAAGTTGAATGACTTGATTTGCTTCGATCATATGCTCTATAACATATGCAACCACATGAAGTGCAGATTTATGGGCCTCTTCTAGAGCAGTCTGTGCAGCAACTGACTGATTATCTTCACTCTTCAATGTTCTTTTTCATTGTATACTTTCTTCTACAAGAAGGATGATATCTAGCTTCACAAGCAAATAGCTCATATCCTCGTATACGCATCAGCAAGTTTTCATCGTTGTGTTCCTCTGCTATTCTAATTATAGCCTTCCAACCTTCTCTTTCGAATATTGTTGCACCTCTTTTGAGTGGCTTCTTCCTTTCTTTACATGAATACGACCAGATTTATTGCAGAAGATACAGTCAGGGTCAAAAATTATTTTCTCTTTACTGTTCGTATGCTTCTTTTCTCTTAAGTTCTTGCCAACAGTTGTATTTACACTGGAACTTTTGAGTCTGCTAAGGTTGCAAGTAAACCGAGAATAACAGTTCCTATGGCATCCATCCAGATTACCAAAATTTCTAGTATTTGCTGACAATTGTTCGCCATTTTGGTGGTTGACCCTTCAGGCTCAGAAATACCTTGATGCGTCACATTCTGGATATAAGTCATTCGTTTTTGAGGATCCTGTAATTCTGAAAATAGGACTAAATTTCTATGTTCGATGTTTTCGGAATGAATAATACAGTTGCCTTGGTGCATCTCTTTCTCTCGAAGGAGGGTCTTCCTTCCCATGGCTCTGAGTTTCTAGTTCAGTCAAAGTGAGAGCTGATTTTCGTTTTCTGCATGATGTTTTAGGAATACAATGGATTATTCAGTACATGAATATATATCACAAAGATACTTTGAGTGATTATGTTCCTGCAAAACAGAATAGAAGCTAAAACATTCCTAATAATTACTGTATTAAAATAATAATGATAAACAAAAGAATAATAGAGCTGAGGGATAGCATAATTTTATGTCTAAAGGAATATACATTGATAAAAATGCCAAAATATCATGTTTAACCTGTATTTCCTTTGGAAGGTACAAGTATTATAGCATTGACATGACTACCATTGCTGATGATATAAAAACAAATTTGAAACACTTATGTTTTCTTGTGACCGCTTTACGCAGCGAAAAACCAGTGTCCACTTTATTGTGTGTGTTAACATGCCAAACCAGTTTTGGGACACTTTACAGTATATAAAAATCTTGGCTTATTAAATCCCCATATAGGGATATATATATACATATACATATATATATATACACATATATATATATATATATATATATATATATATATATATATATATATATATATGTATATGTGTGTGTGTGTGTGTGTGTATATATGTGTGTATGTATATATATATATATATATATATATATATATATATATATATATATATATATATATATATATATATATATTATAATATGAGATGTGTATGTGTTGATTTGATGTCTATGGTTTTGAGATGTCTTTATTTCTTACAGATGACTCTTATGTTCTGTATTTTGATATAATTTCAGCTATTTCATATGTTTTGAGGTGACTTGTAATGTATAATCATTTATTTTATAACTGTTCGTGGAGGTTAAAGTTTAAATTCTGTAGAGAGAGAGAGAGAGAGATTCTGGAAACCTTATCAGATAACCATTTCCTGTGTTGACACAGCTGCGTGGATCCAAAGGAAGGGCCAATTTGCCTATCTTTGACGAGATGATAGGTCTCAGCGCTCAGAGTCTAAGTCCTTATTACATGTTTATTTTGTGTGCCTGTTCTGTAATTATTGTTTTTCTCTTTGCCTTGTTGTGTATCCCATAATCTGAGTAGGAGGATAATGGAGGAGATATAGGCCTGACATGTTGACAGGGCTTTTTGAGCCAGATCGTTTGCAAATTTATTTCTGTTTACCCAGGTGCTTAACTAAGAACAGGAAATGTCAGTCACCAGAGATAAGAACCCATACCTTTTCCCAGGCCTTAGAATTCTCTGTGTGTATTCACTGTGTGTATTCTGTTCGTAGAATAAGGTGTTCTGTGTATTCTGTATTCTAGAATGTATATGAAGGAGCTCAGGATATTCTAAGATTGTAAATGATTAGTTGATAACCCATTGGGGCTCCAGTAGATAAAAGAGAATTGGAGACCAGAGACAGTCAGTTGTATAGGGGATTTGGTAAATATGGCAGCCCTCTCTCTCTCCCTCTCTCCCATTTACCATTGTTGTATAAGGGTATAACTGGTTGCTTTCCTAAATATATAAGTTTGTTAAAGCTCTCCCATGAAATGTATATTTTGTGTATGATTCCAAAACATTTGTGTTCTTCAATCATTGTGTTTATATATTGCAAAAGGAGTAAGGTAATGTGCTTATTTGCTTGTATTGTGATTATGTTGAAAACTGAAGTGTTATCTTCGAGAAAGTTTTAGAAAGATGTAAGTTTAGCCTTTTTAAAAGTGAAGGTAATCTTTTGAAAAACTGACATAATCTTTAACCATATTTTGTCTTGGTGAAATTGCTGTTGGTATATTTCCATTTTTGCACATTTCGTTCTTATATGTCTGTAGATATAATTTCACAATGTTACCCAAAGTTTTGTGTTGGTGATTACTTAGAGTTTTGTTGGTGTTAATTTGCATTATTGAGATTTCAGTGCATACTTCTTATTGAGATTTCAGTGAATACCTGTGTTGACTCCCATTTATTACTGTTTTAGTGAATACTTGGGCTAATTGCAGATGTTCAGATTTATATCTAAAACTTGAGTGAGAGTTAGTGGTTTGAATTTTACTTAATTAAATTGATTTCATGATATATTAAAGTTTTGTGAATTAATTTTGGTTAAGATGTACTTAAATCTTACGCTGTTGTCAAGTAATAGTAAATCTTTTTGAGATTGTGGACTCTGCTTATAACTTTTGAACTTAGAAATAAATTTGTCTGTTTAAAGTTTTAAAAACACAGTGTTTCATTTTGACCACCAGTGATTAGAGATATTTGTGTGTGTGTACAAGGTAAGTGACATATCTGTTTGTTCACCTGAGACTTATCTAGGTGAAATAAAACCAGGGAAACAATTATAGTATTTTTGCTGGAGTGATTCCCTTTTTCCCTTAGTCTGTTTATAGTTTATCAATTGTTACCTCACCCATAACTTGATAAATTTAGATTGAATTTTCAAGTGTTAAGCAAGTTTTAAGGGATCAATGTACCTTTAGAATATTCAGTCTTAATATTTTTGTTATGAGGTTTCACGTGTCTGGCTAAAGTGAGGTAAATTTTTTGGTGTTATTATTTGTGTAATAACCAGGTACTTGATCACTTCATGACAGTATATATATATATATATATATATATATATATATATATATATATATATATATATATATATATATATTGTGAATTTTTATATTTTTTAACAATAAATTTTTCAATATGTTTTCTGGTTTTGAAACTTTACTTTTTTTATTTTTGCTTCAGGCAATAGATTTTTCTCAGTTGTATTGAAAGTTTAGTCGGGTTTAGCATAGCATTTTTAATTTTTCCAAAAATATATATTTAGCAAACATCTATTTGTTGCACAGCAGGTCTGTACCTATTGGTTCAGAAAGTTTATAATTGGATAGCTAAACATTTTTTCTTGGATTCATTTACTGAAATAGACGTTTGGTAGCTGGTAATTTTCATCAACGTTACTGAATAATTCCAGGAGCATAAGTTGGTGACTATCCTTTCGTTCATCACACAAGAATAGATAACATTAAAAGATGAAGCTGGGAAAGAAGAATATATTCCACGGAAGATTGAGATTGCATAGAAGAAAAAAAGAAAAGAAGAAAAAATATTTGATTTGAAATTGTTTAAGAAGAGTTTTGTTTGTAAAAGTCTGATTGCCTGATAAGAAGACAGAGAAATTATTCATTACATTATTATTATTAGATGATTCGATCACATTGGCTCTGGAAATGATTTTCATTGCATTGTTATTATTAATGGTTTTCTTTGTATGGCTCTGAGTAAATGATTTTTCATTGCAATTGTTATTATTCATCCTCCCACTGGATATTATGTCCTCGTAATGACGAACCATTGATTCCATATTAATGGTGTCGAGCTTTCTTTCTCTAATTTTTTATTAAATTATTGTTATTAATGGTCTCAAACGATGGTCTACATTTTGTATTTTGGGAAATTTTTTCATTATTTTAGATCTCAATTATGTGATTTAATGGTCCTAAGACTTCTTTTATTCTTTGACTGATGCTGTTAATATTTATTTATGTTGCTAAACCTGGATTTATTGAAGATAAAATTATGTACCATATCTTAGTAAAATAAATTATTTAAAGGTAATTTTTTTTTTTGATGAATTTTCCTTTTTGTCTTTATAATTTAGTAATTTCCATTTTTAATTAATACTTTTTTTGTATTTTTATGACCTATTATCAAAATGGTAATATAATTACTTTATAGTTTTTTCCATCATTATGTTTTAGTTTTATCATTTTCTGGGGTTGTGACGGTTTATTTTCATGTAGTTTTAGTATCTATGTACATTTGTTTTATTTATTTAGTTTGTAAAAAAATTCTTAAATTAGTTTTTTTTTCTCATTAGTTATTTCTCTTTTTATTTTAGTACCTTCTTATTGGGACAATTTTTTATCATTTTTGTTTACCTTTTGTTATTTGCCTTATGTTTTTTTTATTTTTTCTTTGAAGGAATGTTTGATGAATATCGTTTTTGACAGTTTATGTAAATCACGAGTTATCCCGGCAGTTCTTTAGCAACATTAGTCTTTGTTATCGACATACCTGTTTTATTTGAAATGGTGGGATTATCTAAATGATACCTTCAGTGGATCTTCCATTAGTATTCATACATTTTTTCGAAGTTTTACTTTTCATGGTGTTGATGATGTTTCCATTTGAGCTTTTTTTGCTTTGGTATTTTTACTAATTTCGTCTGATTACTAATTTTTAATTTTTCTTTAGCTGGTTCAAAGTCTTTTTATTATTCCACGGAGATTGAGATTGTTTATGGTTTGTTATTTAGACATTTCTCATTTTTGCTTTTTTTTTTTATTTTTATGCTGCCATTATTTTTTAGTATTTGTTTGTATTGTTACAAATATAATTATATTTTTATATTTTCATTATATTTTGATTTGTAATTAATGGTTTTTAGCAGTGTATGATTTCTTAAATGATTTTCATTGCAATTTATTATTAATGTGTTCGAGTATCTTTATTCCTTAAATTTTATTTTCATTATATTGTTATTATTCATGGTGTCAGTCAGTCTTATTTTGTTTTTATGTTTTATTATTTTATTATAAAACATGAGTAAATCGAGCAAATTTATATAGCCATTTTATGTATTTTATTACATTATTATTATCTCTGTTTCAAATATTTTATGCATAACTGTAATTTTCATCATTAGCATTTGAGAAGTTTATTAGTATTTTGTGGTTTTAAGACTTGTGTATATTTAGGAGGAAGAGTGTTAATATTTATAAATATAAATTTAAACATAATCGTAATAATGTACATTAAGTATAAAAAGGAGTTTAATGTAATTTTTTTTGTTTCTGTTCAATACTTCCTGAATTTGAAACCTCAACTGTAAGTCATTCCAGTGAAATAAATTTGTTTTATTTAAAATATAGAAAAACCAAAAGTATTTCATAAATTTTATATATATACTTTGCTGTATTTCATATTATATTATATAATATATATAATAATAATATAATAATAATAATAATAATAATAATAATAATAATAATAATAATAATAATAATAATAATAAAAAAAATTAGTTCCCAATTCTTTCTGGTTTAATGAAACTTCGCCTGAAAAAAATTTCAAATTCATGAATGATTTAACATCCATTTTGCCTGAAGATAAAATTATTTTGTAAATCCAACATTTTTAATTTTATCCAAAAATGATCCCTTCCACTTTTTTTAGATGTAGATCTTGACTTAACTGGAATCTTTTAACATAATATTTATTATTAATGCTAATGGTTTTTTACATTTTAATTTTAATAATCATTTTATTTATTAGTTGTTTTGTATGGTCCACATTTTTGCAATATGTTACTAATTCTTTTCAAGTAATTTAGAAGATAAAGTGACTATTAAAGTTCGTTTCATTAAAAAGAATAGTAACAATATAAAAGATAACAAGAAAATAAAAGAAGAAGAGGAATAAAGTATAAAAAGAAGATTTTAGAATTAATAAGAAGAAGAATAAGAATAGTATTTTCCAAAAAAATAAGAATTTTGAAAATAAATATTACGTGCAGTTCAACAGGGATTTATAAATACCAGAAATGGGCAGACTAAATAATAAATCCTCCCACTGGAAATATATGTATAATATACCGATATAATGATTCATGCAGATAAATATAAACAATTTCTTTAAATACATAAAAATGAAACGAATAATAAAATTCCCTATATTTGAAATATTTTTGCTTATAAATAAAATATATGTATATAATAATAAAGATATATACATAAAAATGGTACATAATAAATATATATATATATATAAATGGGATATATAAACCTGTATTTTATTGAAGATAAAATTATTTAGTATCATAAAAAACCATAAAACCTGAATAACATTTAAATAAGATTTTTATTTTTTTGATGAATTTTAGTTTAATGTTTTTTATAATGTAGTAATTTTATTTTTAATTAATAATAATTATGAATGTTTATGATATATTATCAAAATGTTAATATTTTTATTACTATTATAGTTTTTTCTATCATTATGTTTTAGTTTCATATACATTTTCTATTTAGATAGTTTATTTTCATGTAGTTTTTAGTTCTATGTACATTTTTTTTATTTATTTAGTTTGATTCTTATTCTTACTTTAGTTTATTTATAACTCATTAGTTATTTTTATTTTTTGATTTTTTTTATACCTTCTTATTTGTACTTTTTTATTTATCATTTATGTTTACCTTTTTATATTAACTTATGTAAATTATAATAATTTTATTTTTAACCATGTTTAACAATATCTTTTTATATTTATGTAATCACTATTATCAGTTCTTTTTCCAAGTTACTGTTATCGTGGTTTTATTTGAATTTTCATTATCTTTATATACTCTCCTCAGTCCGAAGTTTTCATTAGTATTCATAATTTTTCAAGATTTACTTTTCTATATAATTTTCATTTCTTTTTTTATCCTATTTTTACTAATTTCATTTTACTAATTTTTAATTTTTCTTTTACTGGTTCAAAGTCTGTTTTATTATTATTCTTTTAGTTCTGTATTATGGTTTGTTATTTATTATTTCTAATTTTTTTAATTTTTTTTTTATTCTCGCATTATTTTTCAGTATTTGTTTTATTTGTTTTACAATTATAACTGATTTGTTAATGCTTATATTTCTGTTAGTTTATATTTTGATTTGTAATTATATTTGTTTTTTATTTCACTTACATTTGATTCTTATTATTGTTTTACATCTTAAATTTTCCTTCATGTACGAGTATCTTTATTCCTTATTATTTTTATTTTCATATATTGTTTTCTTCGATGCCTTCAGTCTCTTATTTTGTTTTTAGTTTTATTATTTTAAAATAAAACACAGTGCAAATGCAAAATTTTATAGCCATTTTTATGTATTTTTATTACATCCATGTATATATATATGTATAAATATTTTATGCATATATATAATTTTCAGCGCAATATTACAAGTTTATGTTACTTGTTTATTTTTTAGCCTGTATACTTAGGAGGAATAGTTTTCAGATTTTTTAAAATAAAATTTTAACATAATCGTAATAAATTGTACATTAAATAAAGGATTTTAATGAAATTTTTAAATGAAAAAAAATTCAAGTGAATATTGAAAAGGCAACTAAGTAAATTGCAATGCAAATGAAATAAATTTAATTACTAGTAAAATATAGAAAAAAAAAATATTGTTGAATTTTTATCGATTTTATTTTATATATATTAAAAATTTGTATAATAATAATAATAACGTCAAATAATAATAATAATAATAATAATAATAATAATAATAATAATAATCGCCATAATAATAATAATAATAATAATAAAACATTACTTTATATTGATAAATTTGTTTAATGAATACACGTCTGAAACAAAAATATTCAAATTCATGAATGATTCATAACATCCATTATGCCTAGATAAATAACGTAAATAAAGCGTGAAAATGACAAAAAAAATTTCCCTTCCATTGTTTTTTAGATGTAGATCTTGACGAACTGGAATCTTTTCACATATTATTTGTACTATTAAATACTGAAATTTACATTTAATTTTGATTCTTTATCACTCTATATTTATTAGTTATTTGTATCAAAGTAACTCACATTTTTTTTACATGTTTTAAGTTTTTTAAATAATTTAGAAGATAAAGAGGATTTAAAGTATATTTATTAAAAAATATAAATAATATAAATAATATACAATAAATAAATCTCTATAAAAAAGGCATATATGTATAAAATAAGATATTAATAATATTAATAATGATAATATTTTTATTAGAAATAATATTTTGAAAAAAAATACGTATTTTTGGGAACAAAATATAAAATACCAAAAGCAGACAAAAATAAAAATGAAGGGAAATTTATAATATACGAAATTCATTGATAAATAAAAACAAACATATAAATACACCGAAAGAATAATAAAATGCTATATATAAAAATAGTATATACAAATATATAAATAATAAAAATAGTATACATAAAAATGGTACATTTATAAAATGATATATATCAAAATGATATATAAAAAATTTGTATAACAATGGTATATATACAATGACTATAAATATATATATATATATATATATATATATATATATATATATATATATATATATATATATATATATATATATATATATATATATATATATATATATATAATATATATATATATATATATATTATATATATATATATATACAATGAAATATATATATATATATATATATATATATATATATATATATATATAATATATATATATATATATGATATATATATTTATATATATATATGGATATACAATAAATATATATATATATAAATATATATAATAATATATATATATAAAAATATATATATATATATATATAGATAAATCTCAATATATAATATATATAATATATATAAATATTTAATTTTCTAACTCATATATGAACAATATAAACGTGTGATATAAATATATATAAACAAAATACATTTATATATATATATATATATTATATATATGTTATAATATAAATATATATAATATATATAAATATATTTATATATATATATATATATGTATAATGTATACAAGGTAAATAATATATATAAAATATATAAATATATATAGTATATGATGCAAATATATATAATATATATATATATAGTTTATAATATAATAAATAAATACATAAATATATAAATATAAAAGGGGATATATAAATAAATATATAAATGAATAAATATATATAATAATTATAATATAAATAATAAATAATATATATAAATATATTATATTTACACCATAAATATATATATATATATATAAAATTATATATAATATATATTATATATATATAGAACAAAATATGCACAAATGTGTGTGTGTGTGTGTGTGTTCTATAGATATATATATATATAATATACATATATATATCCATTCAATATATAAAAAGATACATTTAAAAGTTAAAAATAAAAATAAGATAATAAAAATATGTGAAATGGTTTTTATAAAATTAGATACATACACATTATGAATGACATATAAAGATGGTATATATAAAAATAAAATAATGAAATTAAAATAATGAAAATAGTATATATAAAAATAATATATAAACAGGTATAAACAAATAGAGTATATATAAGAAAAGTATATATAAAAATAAAATAATGAAAATGGTATACATAAAAACCGTATGTATAACAATTCTAAATATAAAAATAAAACAATAAAAATGGTATATATAAAAATGGGATATATAAAAAATAAATAAAAATGGTATATAAAAAATAAAATAAAATATAATGGCATATATAAAAATGTTATATGTAAGAATGGTATATGTAAAAATGGCATATAAAGAAAAGTAAATGTAGAAATAAAATAACAGAAATGGTATATATGTAAACGGTATATAAATTTTTTATGTAAAAAAGGGAAATAAAATATTATATAAATAAAGGGTATACTGTATATAAAAATGGTATATATAAATGTTATATATAAAAGAACACTTTAAAAATTAGGCTTATAATTCAAATTGATAGATAAATAAAAATGTTTTATATAAAAATGTACATATAAAATGGTATTTATTAAAAATGCATATCTATATAAAATAAATAATATAAATATATAAATAATAAAATATATATATATATATAATATATATACAATATAAATAAATATAATAAATATATATATATAAAAATATATATAAAAATATAATAATATAATATATATATAAAAATAATAATATACAATATATATATATAAATATAAAACATATAAAAATATAATATTATATGATAACAATATATATATAAAAAATATATAAATAAATATAAAAAATAATAAAATATATAGCATATATAAAAATTTATAGATATATATATTATATATATAGAATGGTTATATAAAATAAAAAATAAATAAATGTAGTATAAATTAAAAAGGTATATATAAATATGGTATACATAAAAATGATGTATATGAAAATAGTATATATATTTATATAAATATATATAAATAAATAATTATATATATAAATATATATATATAAATATATAAAAAAATATATATATAAATATATATATAAATATATATATATTAATATATATATATATTCAAATATATATATAAATATATTATATATAAATATATATATAAATGTATATATAAATATATATATATATATATATATATATAATATATATATATAAATATATATATATATATATATATATAAATATATATATATATATATATATATATATATATAATATATATATATATATATATATATGAATATATATATATATATATGTATATATATATATATGTATATATATATATATATATATATATATATATATATATATATATATATATATATATATATATATATATATATATATATATATATATATATAAAATGGTATAAATAAAATAGTATAAATTAAAATAGTATATATAAATATGGTATACATAAAAATGATATATATGATAAATATGTATATATAACAGTATATATATAGAAATGGTAGATAAAAAATAAATTACACAAATAAAATAAATATAAAATAATAAAAAATATAAATATATAAATAGGTATATCTAAATATGTATATAAATATAGTATATATTTCCAGAATCATATATATATATATATATATATATATATATATATATATATATATATATATATATATATATATATATAATATAAATATATATATTTATATATAAGTGGATTATATCTAGTACAATAAAATTATTATATATATAGTTGGTATATATTAAAATAATATTTATAAAAATGGTATATAAAAAGTATGTATAAAAATGAAATGAAATATGGCATATATAAAAACGAAGGTAAAAATATGAAATAAAAAAATAAAATAATAAAAATGGGTTATTTGAAAATGACAGAAATAAAAATAAATTATATAAATAAAAATGATATATAAAATAATGGTATTTCTAAAAATAAATGATAAAAAATAGTACATATAAAATACTATAAGAAAAATGGCATATGTAAAACATAAAACAAAATAAAATGCATAAAAATAAAAAAAATGGAAATAAGGTAATAAAATTTGTAAAATGGTAGATATAAAAATGGTACATATAAAAATGGAAAATATAAAGAAAAATATATTTAAACTTAATATATAAAAATGGTATATATAAAAATAAAATAATAAAAATGAAACATAAAAGGAGGTCAGACATTTACAGGAGGTAGCACCCTAATCTAACCGGGTGCTTCAAGTGGCTTCGTGCAGAGCAGAACGTGTGTACTATTATTCTGTACTATTACCGGTCCTCCCTTTTCACACATGACCTTCATGAACAAATCAAAATATTAAAAGACATTTATAACTATTCTAAATATGCAAACCTGACCCTTTCACATGTGGAGTACTTTCGTGAGCACGCGTTGGACCGGCCCATGCACCAACTAATAAGATAATGCCCGTGAAGGTGGGAGAAGGATATTACCATTTACTCGACTTTCCCTATTCGACTTCCGGTCGCAAGACAGGCTAAGTAGTCTACCTGCTTAGCCTTTTTCTCAATAACATAAAATACAGTCCAAAGCCAATAGCCTTATGCTACGTTCACACATTCACGTATCAAGGCACGCATCCCCACGCACGGCCACGAACGGGGCGGAGCCAGAGAGTACGTAAAAACAACGCAAACACAACGTAAATGTACTGTAAGTACTGTGTAAATGCGGCAGCATGCGGCGCGACCGTTACGGACCACCTGGCCGTGCGCCGGGGCAGGAACCTTTTTTATTGCTCGAACCCTGCGGGGGTGGTCAGGTCAACTGTCAGGTAGCGTGGCCCGACCCGCACAGCGTGGCGCCACCCGCGGGCTGATTTAGCGCAGCTGCCACGCCGTTACCTGGGGCACACGCTGCCCCAGGGGACTGGCGTGGCTGTCAGAATGGCGTGAGTAGACGCGGCAACGCCGCACCCCCGCAACCGCGAGATGTGACAACGCTTTGACCTGGGATAAAGGGGGCAGGCGGCGCGCTACCAGGTCAGTGCTTCTCCGGCCAGCATCCTGTTGCTATCTCCTCAGCGCCTCCGTCTTCGCCGTCCACTGCAGCAGCCAAGATGCCCAAAGGACCCATGCTGAAGAGGACCAGGAAAGGCCTGAGAACTCCAGGAGCCCTGGCAGCTGAGTTGCCCCCCTCACGCAAAGCCTCCTGAAGCTGATGGTCCCCCTTCAGGCAGCGATGCTGTTGAAGTTGCAGCTCCCGAGGCCGACGAGCTCGTGACGGAGAGCGACCTAGAGGAGGAGGAAGAGGACCTTGCCCTCGCCCACGAGAGCGACCGCCGCCGCCACCGACGACAACGCCCACGAGGGGGATGCCGACGCCGACACCGAAAGCACTCCTGATGGAGATGGCCCACAGGAGGCCGCAAGAAGAACCCGCCAGTGATCCTATCGGAGGAAAATGAGAGGCTAGTTGGTGGAGTGGCTGGAGACCGAGGCCGAGTTCATATATAACAAGGGCCTCACAGCCTACAAGGATAAGGCCAAGTGGAGGGCTTCGAAGAGAAGGGCCAGTCACTTGTTCCTCCCGTGAGTGGCTTATGAACTGAGGACGTGGTTTACGTCCTCAGGAGTCGTTTTGGGCGGCTTACAGCGGAGAAGAGGCTGGCCAAGGGGCGGGCAGACGGCTGACGGACTGGGAGAAATGGATACTCAACATTTTCCACTTCCTGAAGCCACACATTGTGCGTCAAAGGAAGCCAAAGGTGTTGGGACCCATGGTATGTTTGTTTTAATGTGTTTCCATGCATAATTATTACTGAATATAATGTTATTACATAGTTTCCATGCATTCAATGTAACATTTTATACCATGTTCTCATAATATGTCGCTCCTCTTTACAGGCTGCCTGTGCTGCTGCCACCCCTGCTGCCGCCCTCCATGCCCAAGTTCTGGACCTGCCTGCTCATGTTTCTTCTGGTCCGACACCGACGCCCACGCCCCTCTCCGGTTGATCGAAAGCAACAACCAAGGCCCGAAACACCAAGTTTCCGAGCTGTTCGACGTCGCCTTCACGAGGGCAGAGGCCCTCGAGACGATATGTTGACGACTGTCGACCCATCTCCTCATAACCCCGCGCCCTCTACTGGAGGAAGTTCTTTCAAGAGGTCGAGGATGAGTGCACAGGTGTCAGAACAGCTGGGCCTGCACCTGAAAATGGAGGTGCTTGGTGCCATTCAAAGGTACATCCGTGCCACCAAAGAGGGCTCCACGGTGCCGTCGAGGGCCATGATGACCCACACCATGGCAGTGACAGCAGAGTGTCAGGCACCTGCAGTTCCTGCCAGCCTGTCGGCATCGCAGCAGCAGCGGGCACTCACTGCACAGCAGCTGGCGCTCCTGCAAGCACAGTTGGTGACATCCACACCAAAAGATCTCAGCAACCTGTCGCTTGACACGACATTCCCAATAATTTACAGAGTTAATGTATATACTGTTGTTTTCCTTTTGCTTTTATGTATGTGTATGTTTCTGTTTTATATTAAATAAATATATTTTGCAATATCATGTCTAGCTCTATCCTCTGCTCAAATATCATGTATTCAATGAAGTAGCTATAATGCAAGTACACAAATAAAGAAGGCAAAATGAACCTGAATACACTAACATTTCATTATTGACTTTGAAAAAGTTCAAAATACTTTATGTAACATATGTGCACAGAAGCAAAATGACAACAGGCAAAATATTAGCAAGTCATATAAAATGTCACAAATATCGGGGAGAAGGTAGTTTCAAAAAGATAGAATTTTCATATCAGAATATCAACAATGTAAAATGCTAAGAGCAGGTACTTTCAAGAACAGAATTATCACCTCAGAATAAAAACAATGTTAAGAGAAGGTACTTTCAAAAATGATAGAATTATCATATCAGAATAGATTCCATGTTAAGAAATTATTAAAAGGGCAAAATAACTACATCTTCTTTCTTTTATTTATATATATGTTTGTTTCATATTTATTAAACATACATTTGCAATGTCATGGCCCACTCTATCCCTCTTCCCATTTACCAAGTATTGATGAAAGTAATATATCATGGATTTGAACAATATCTTTTATTAAATCAACTAAAATAAACGGAAGTACACAAATGCACAGGGCAAAATAATCCTGAATTGATACATTATTGATTATTAAATAAGTCCAAAATAAATACAGGAACAGAATAGAAACAATGTTAAGAGAAGGTACTTTCAAAAAATGATAGAATTATCATATCAGAATAGATTCCATGTTAAGAAATTATTAAAAGGGCAAAATAACTACATCTTCTTTCTTTTATTTATATGTATGTTTGTTTCATATTGATTAAACATAAATTTGCAAAGTCATGTCCTGCTCTATCCTCTTCCCAATTACCAAGTATTGATGAGAGTAATATATCATAGATTTGAGCAATATCTTTTATTAAATCAACTAAAACAAACAAAGTACACAAATGCACAGGGCAAAATAATCCTGAATTGATACATTATTGAATTTAAATAAGTCCAAAATATAGGCAGGAACAGACATTTAAGTAATTACAACAATCAGGTATGCATGAGAGTAACTAAAATCATGTTCTCCTGCCAGTGCACGGAGCCTTCAGCCGATGAAAAGTATTCCTTCAGCATGTTACGCTGTTCCTTTGCATCCTCGTTGCAGTGTTGCCGGTCACGGTTGGAAGGGCTGCTCCTAAGGACGGGTCACCTCCAGCTACCAGGGATGACAGCATGTGTGACAGGGTGCTCCTGATCTCCTTCTTGTCTTCGTGCATTTCTTCTTATGATCATATTGTGCAGAACACATGCGTGGACATCACTATTGGCTCTATATGGTCAGGCTTCAAGCATATTGCAGTGTGGAATACTCGAATCTGTTTGCCAGAATCCCAAAGGCGTTCTCCACCGTCCCCGTGCCCTACTTAACCTGTAGTTGTAAATCCGTTCCTCCTTGCTAAGTCCTCTTTGGGGTAGGGCTTCATAAGGTAATTCCTCAGGGGAAGGCATCATCGCCAACTAGGAAGTAGGGCACAGGAGATCCATTAGGTTGACCTGGCAGGGCATCCGGTTGGGGAAGATTTGCTTCCTCTGGCAACAGCATTTCTGCCAGTCGGGTCTGGGCAAATACACCACCGCCTGACTCTGACCCAATGGCTCCCACGTCGACGTACAGGAACTTGTATGAAGCATCAGCAACTGCAAGTAATACCATGGAGTAGAACTTCTTGTAGTTGAAGTAATGCGTACCGCCTTTGGGAGGTTACGGAGCCTAATGTGCTTCCCATCTATAGCTCCAATTACGTGCGGGAAGTTCCATCGTTCCTCAAAACCCCGTGCAACCTCCTGCCACGCTTCAGGTGTTTGTGGCACCTGTAGCTCCTCATCCCCGAAGGCAGCAACAATGGCCCTGCAGGTCTCTGGTACGATGAGACTAATGGTGTTGTGGGCTACCCGGAACGAATATTGCAGACTCTTGTAGGAATCACCTGCCAGCGAGGAAGCGAGGGTGATAGCAACACGTAGGCCTGGCTCAATGGGTTTCCTCCAGAATGTCACTTTCTTCTGAATGGGTGTGACCCGCTCAACAATTTCATTGAAGAGGTCCTTGTCAATCCGGGTAAAATTTCTGTACAGCTCTGGGGCTTGCTGACAACTCCGCCATCAGGTTGTCATAATGACCTTGCTCCATCCTTTTTCTGCAGGTACGGCCACGCCCACACCTCCTTGGGCGCCTTTTTTTCTGCCCTAAGTGCTTTGCAGCAATCATTGCAAGCTCCAGCAATAACATGACGTGCACATACTCAATGACAAGTGGCAACAATTCTGGTCCATCCGTACGTGCTATAGCTATGAGTTGACGCATTTCAGCTATGTTGTCCATGTTGCTTCAGCGTTGGTAGTATGTCTTGTCGCTGTGGTATTACGGCATTGACTAGCTCACATGTGCAGCTGCCGGCCTTTATATAGCTGGGGTTTAACCCCGCAGTACGTGGCAATAACGTGACGTTTGCGAATCAGTTACGAACGAACGCACATATACGCGTACGTTGGTGTTATGTGCTCTGCCACGCACTACTTCTGCCTGCGCCGCCGCTTGTTCGTCAGCGTCACGTCACCCTTACGCAGTGCTTACATTTGCGGCGACTATAATACGCATGCATCACGCACATCGTCCCGTGACACGTATCCAGTTGGGCGGGGCCTATTTTCTCGCGATGCGCAAGTTTCACCAATTCCGGCAGCGTGCGCATGCGTGCCTTGATACGTGAATGTGTGAACTTAGCATTACCTATGAACAAATCAGACCTAGCTTTGGCGGGGAGCCTGACCGACGAGATCAGTCAGCAGTGTTGCCAGATGGCTCTCAGGATAATCAGCCACAACTAGCGCAAAAAATCAGCTAGAAAACGGCTAAACTCAATTTGAAAGGGCTTGTGAGAATTTACATGCTCATTTATTATCAAATTTAAATTTACGTTTCTTTCCTCATTCCCTTAAAAATTCCGTTATGATTTATCCTCATTAATATTTTATGTCTGCTAACATTATAGATTAATTCCTTTTGTTTTGCATATATTAATTCTTTTCTCTTAGTGGTTCTTCCAATATTTTGTAACAGACTACCATTGTGTCCTTGCTGCTATGTGAAGCTCTAGAAGGACTGTAGTAAAGATAAAGCTCCGAAAAAAAAAAAACACACACACACACAGATGAACAACGATATCCTGTAGTTCGCGCATCTTCTGATCGCGAAAGACAACTGAATTCTTGCTTTGACTTACAAGCACTTAAGTATATCTTAGTTTTACCAGACCACTGAGCTGATTAACAGCTCTCCTAGGGCTGGCCCAAAGGATTAGACTTATTTTTACGTGGCTAAGAACCAATTGGTTATCTAGCAGCGGAACCTACAGCTTATTGTGGAATCCGAACCACATTATAGCAAGAAATGAATTTCTATCAACAGAAACAAATTCCTCTTGTTCTTCACTGCCGGTCGGAGATTCGAACTCGCGACCAATAGAGTGGTAGCTGAGGACGGAACCCGCTCACCCAGCGAGGAACTTGACTTACAAGCAGTAACAACGCTACTCAACTCTTACTTCAACACCCAAACCAGCTACCGTGCGTTGCATCCTGCTTTCTCCCTTGATTCCTAAGAAGGACTCTATGGATATCTTCTCATCACAACTCTCTTCAAGTACAAGTTACCTTGTCTAGTAACCAGATACCAGCTGGATAAATCACTAGATTCGCAACCACAAATTCTCGGAACAACGTGCTGGAGGCTTCTGGAAATGGCAAAAAAAAAAAAAAAAAAAAAATGGTTGGTAGTTTGTAGAAATTGTTGGAGGAACCTACTTATCCTTTCCTATTTTCAGAGTATAGCCTAAGTACATGCTCCTGACAATCTAATTCTT
Source organism: Macrobrachium rosenbergii (assembly GCF_040412425.1). Lineage (NCBI taxonomy): Eukaryota > Metazoa > Arthropoda > Malacostraca > Decapoda > Palaemonidae > Macrobrachium > Macrobrachium rosenbergii. The sequence goes on from NC_089766.1 coordinate 28,987, forward strand.
CAGTTAACCTGTTACCTTCTCCCGTCACAAAATTAGATGCCTCTTAACCCCAATTCAAATAAATAGTACTTGTAACTAACGAGAATTTGTACTTTTGCGACGAGTAGATTTTGAGTTCTCACATTCCTCGCCATTTCAATTAACCGTTCAACATTGGCCCCATTCAGTTAGCCTAGCCTAGCCTATTCATTCAAAATTCGCTCTATTCAATTACCTTGACCTAACCTATTCAGTCAGCTTCATATCTAGTATAGGCTACGTTTGTTTCGCCCTTCGTAAATATTAATTTTTGCCATAAATAATGATTTTTGTATGGTTTGGAATTTCTCATGTGCCGTATAACTTTTATTAATGCCTTTTGAGAGTATTTTTTTTTTTTAAATGACTACATTGTCTGATCTTCTTACTCCCCTTATCAAAAGCAGGCAGGTTGTAAGTCCTGTATAACAGTTGTCCTGGGGAAACTTGATGCCCATTTAGAAGATGAATTAAAAATCAACTTTTTGCGCTGCAGTCAATCAATTCAAGAATATCTTCAGAAGATTAAGGTAGTTGATGAACATATTTTGGCTCTGTTCGTAAGTCATGATGCTGATGAAGTCGATTCTAGTAAATTAAGTGAAATAACTCAACAGGTGAATTATCTAGCTGTAGATATATTTGCTGAGCTAGACCAGCAATTCAACAGTATACAAACACGATCTCAAACATATGTTAGCCTGAGCAAGCCTGTAATTCCTGTTAAGTTGCCAGATGACCTGCAAGGAATTTAATGGCAAACCAGCTAACAAATTAGAGTTTAAAACTTTTTATACAATTTAACAACTGTGTCGATACTTGCGAAACATTATCTGATTTAAACAAACTTGTATATCTGTGTAATTTCCTATTTGGCCGTGCATTCAGTCATTTCTCACCTGTTCATCTGAGATGATAATTATACAGTAGCCCTCACTTGCTGAAAGAGGAATTTTTAGACATTCCTTATATTATAGATGAAAGTTTCAAACAACTAACTGAACTCTCACCAAAATTTGATGTCTCATTCGAGGGTGCTCGTACTTACATTAATGAGTGAAGAGCCATTGCGCATGAGATAAAACAGTATAACGTAGACCTGTTAGATATTGATTCTGCGGGTTGTAAAACACTAAATCACATAATTTTTGCTAAATTACCCCCTTCAATTAGGAGAGAGTTAATTCATAAAGTAAGCAACAACTATCCCTCTATTGTAGATCTGTTTGATCACTATAGACATATTATTCAGACATTAAGTTGAATGTCAAATCCCAGAACTAATGCTAATGTTGAAAAGAGTCAGTCCTGTGAAGGGCAAAGTAGTACATCGAAACGTAGACAAGTTCCAGAAAAATTCGAATTCCACTGAAATCAAATCCCCATCAGCACTGAAATTTCACCCCCAACTACTCAACCTAAAACTGTTCCCAAAGGTGGTAACCGTATAAATAACAATGTAAACAGTGATGTTAAAAGTGCTAATATCAAACACTGCAAGTTTTGTGGTTGTTTTGGACATAACATGATCACATGCACCAAATCTGAGAAATCAGTTGACCGTCAAAGGAGGTGCTCTTTACTTGGCTTATTCATATTGTGCATTATTAGCAAACATGATTCAACCAATTGTCTGGGTAAGGACAATAAACTCAGTTTTCAATGTATTAGTTGCAAATCATATGCTCATGTTTCTGCACTATGCCCTAACAACAGTAATGGTGGGTCATCCAAAAATCTTTTTAAAAACGTCCAACACATCAAGACTTGTTACCAACCTTTTCTGCTCCCTGTGTTGTCCATAAAATTTCGTGGTGTTAACACCTCACGACTTCTTCGAAGCTGATGGCGCAACTAAGAAAATACTTCACCCATTGAGGGACACCTAAGCAAATCTCCACAGACGGCGGTTCTGACTTGGTAAGTTACCAAATCCTCACATTCTTCAGGGGGTGGGGCACCTCAATCCGCCATTCTTTTGCCCACTACCGACAGTAAAATGGTAGGGAAGAGGCAGCTGTCGAGACTGCACAGTGAATAATTAGAGCCAACACCGGAGGAGGAGGGAGTCTCTATAATGATAAAGTATCCCTCGCCATCCTCCAGTACCTTAACATGCCCCTACGTTGAGTGGATAAGTCCCCAGCGCAAATGTACCATGTTCATCGAGACATAGGACATGATATCTTGGAAGAAGACCCATTTTGAGACAATCTTCATTATAAAGAATAGCATACTGCATGCTGTTGAGCTTATATTGTGCCCTCTCAAATTGGCACAAGGGGAGTAGTCTACCAAGTACTGTGCCCCAAGAATGTATGTCACCATGATACATCGGTATGACCACAACTCTCGTCTCTCAGACAATCTCCATCCATCTACAAGAAGTGGTGGTGTACCGACGCTGCATGAGGGAACGCAATAACGTCAACCGCCACCTCCCCCCATAACAATGCCAGCAGATCATGAGGAATACCACAGTCCTCAATGGCGACATGGACCGCGGCCGCCTCTGCTACAAGGAGGCAATCACCATTCTTTGGTGGAAACCCACACTTAATGTTGCCCAGGAGACCCTCCTCCCTCAGACCACCTTCAGGAGAATGAGAAGCACCCCTGGGATAATGCAACAGCTGCTCTCCTCCTCGAATGGTGAGCCCAGTGAGTGGAGGCTCCCCGGTGCCAGCTAATCTGTGCCTCCATTGCTCGGCAAGGCTTGCTACTAAGAGGAGAGTTCCCTGACTACGACCATCCAATTAAAAAGGGGCCCCCCTGTCTTTGTCAACCTGTATCTCTATCCCTGGTGCCATTCACCCTTTGTAAATGGTAGCGTGGGCTACCGAAACGTCGGGATAATGAATGAACTTCGAACATATGCTTTATAATTTAGCTGCTGAAACAAAGAAACTTATAAGCCAAGTTGAGAAGGTGCAATGTAAGCTCAACGGACACAGAATGCCATTCTTTTGAACGAAGTTTGTCCAAAAGAGGGTCTTCTTCTGAGATATTATTATTATTATTATTATTATTATTATTATTATTATTATTATTATTATTATTATTATTATTATTATTATTATTATTATTATTATTATTATTCAGTTTGTTGATTCGTAGAGAAGATTGACAAGTCGATCCCGCAGCTCAAGAGAAAGAGAAATATCTTCCTTACGTCATTTCTATAAATTCAATCCATATATCAATAAAATTAAATTATAAAATAGCATGTTATCGATAGCGTTCCAATTCCAATTCCTGTTTTAGAATTTTGGATGAAAGATTTCGAATATAGTACAGTTAGTCCCTAAATATGAGCTTTCCGTTATAGAAAACTCATATTTTAATGAATAGAAAACGTATAAGGTAAACTCTTATAATTCTCCCATATTTCTTTCAGTTAATTATGATTACCGTTTAGGAAAAATGTTAGCTTACTACAGTATCAGTCTGATTTTGAATGCACTTCAGACTTGATAGCTTTTCATTAATTTTCACTTTGAAAGTTTCGAAAATATATTAATTATGCAAATTTCCTTGTCCAGTAATTTTTGTGACTTTTTCACACGTCCCAGTTTTATTCCTTTCCTTCCTTTTATTCCCGACCTCTAGACAACATAATATTACTAAAATTCATAAATTAGACAATGGTGGAGTTTTAATAGTTCTCTTTCTAACCGTCTCTTTCCTTTATTTCCAACCCTCCTTATATCTGTCCAGCTTTAGGGTTTGTCCACGATACAGTCAAACACGTCATAAATACAAGTCGATAGCTTATTACAGAAACATCACAAACAGGCTGAATACGAGCCAACGACCCATTATCATTCGTAGTCATAGGCCATTCCTAGAGAATGGGCGACGGTGTCTGCCGCCCTTTCTGCTTCCCGAAGCAAATTAAAATAGATGATGTCATCTCTTGTACTGTAGCCTACTTCCTATAATTCATTATTGCCTCGGTTATCTTTTTCACTTGTCTTGTGCTAAGAAGTCTTCCTTTGTGTTCCCTGTTCACGCTGTCTGCCAGCGGGCGTGAGACATGCATTTTCTTTTCACTGGTCACTTTAATTGGTAGGCTATAGGCTACTCCTGCATTTGATAAGGTAACTGCTCAGTTTGAACCAACTTAATGCAAGAATCTACAGAGTGATACTCCCGGTCTGTCTTTTCCAGATAATTTCCCCCCTAGTGCGAATATCTCCTGATTTTACTCAGAAGTTAATCGGTTAGTACATTTTCAGTTAACCCTGAAAAAAAGTCAACAAGTCTACAATTGTTATTGAAACAGTCTTGTCTTTATTACGATAACTCGACAACAACCCAGAAGGAATTCACATATGTAGCCCACTCTGTTGCTCTGTTGCTTAAAACTAGGATTTCAAGGAACAGTAAAATCAACTTTTTTAGACAAATCTTACCAATTCAGAAGACGAAGATGATTCAAAATTCCAATTCACTCTGCTTAAGACTCACTATATATTTTCCAAGAGTATGCCTCATATGGAGGAAGTGCCGTCAGTGCACTTCACTTGGTGCACTGCAGGCGTTGCTGAAGGTTGCTTACAGCGTCCCTACGGCCCCTAGCTGAACCCACTTTTTAGCCTTTTACTTTAACTCCTTTGCCCTTCCCTTCTTAAGTCTTGCTGTCCAACCACTCCAACTCCTTCTTTCACTGTCCAAAACACTGAATGGCTGAAATTAACCCGGTGCTGGGCTTCGTAGCCACCATTTCATAAATCATCAAATCAAATAAAATGCAAGATTGTCTCTTCAAAGAGAGAGTGCTCTGTTTTCATCACAAAAGAATCTATTGCATGATCAAGCATTAATACTTGATCCAGGCAATTACTGAGTTCGGATATTGCTCAACAACGCCAGCTCGTAAAGGAACAAAGACCAGTTAGAAAGTCAAGTCATACTTAAAAACAAAATTGACAATAATGTAATACAAACAATACGGCCATGAACTTGTGTATATTGTCGGGAATTTCCTCGACAGACGTCACTGTATTTTCGTTGTGCCGATAGACTGCACGATCAACCCACGAACTACGAAAGTGACTTAGCCCCCATGCAAGGATAAACGAGTCACGTATCAGGTTTCCTCAACTTATTTACAAAAATCAAACCATCTCAATCATCACCCTTACATAATAATCACACAAACCCCCAAAAACTCACTAACGAACTTACAATCTCCGCACCTGCAGCACGAAACACGTGGGCTACACTATTGCTCTCAACTTCATAGAAACCACTGGTATTTAGCCACACCTAACACAACGCCTGCACCACAGTATACAAATGCCCAAACAGTTATTCTTACCCAGTCATTCTCATTACAACTACACAGGAGCGCTCACAGCTGCTAACTTGACAAACCTTTTGGAGCCCAACCCACACATCTGTCACAAACTGGATCTCTGGAGCGTCAAGGGCGATACAATGGCGCGAAGTTCACACTTCCCTGTCCAGGCGGTCGCTAATTAGGTTAATTTACTTCTACGTATTTGGGCTTAAGGACCCCAAACTCACAACAAACCACTCAAACAAGCAACAAGACAAAACATGACGTTGCCTACCGCGGCCCGTACATGCATTTCAGCAAAATGTACAACAACAGTCGTGCTTACGATGTACCTTGTCTAGTGAGTTCCCGCCATTCTGTCAGCCCCGTAGAATCGGCGGGAGTTTGAAGAGAAAAAATCCCGTGCACTGAATTTTTTCGCGACACATATGATGAAAATAAGAACCCATTCAAAGGATGATAAAATACTAAGAAATTTAATGGTCACATGATTAAGCAGACACTCCACACAGGGCAACGTACTATTCAGGATAGCCAGTGCGATAGAAGGAAGGACAGTCTCCGTTATTTCTTGAAATGAATTAGAATTATCAAACAACCCTCCGTGCACAGTTTTCTCAAAGTAAAAATTGCCAAAATAAAGAATAGTCACGGAGATGTGGTTAAAATGCGGTTCATTAATAACCCACAATTGTATCAAATTGCATTGCCGGCAAAAGAAGAAAACTGAAAACAGAGACTGCGGTCTGACCCCTTCCTTTCACTTCCGTTAACATGAAATATTTATTTTCGATTCTTCTTCATCTCATTGTCGTTTACTTAATATATGTGTTCTCCATCGACTGCTAAATTTATGTTTATTTAGCTTGCATTTTGTTTCGTGATTTTCATGTTTGTATTGTTTATGTTCGTTCACTGATGTCTAGTTTTGTTTACTTATTTTAAGATCATTCTATTTCCATTTGACGAATTACTGTGTTCATTATTTCCTTCTTGTTGGTAAAAATGTCGGTTTAATAATTCGTTTAAGACAAATTACAATATTTCTTTATGGTTTAAAGTACCCTAGACTTAAATACTGAGAACAAGTTCATGCTGAGTAGTAGTGTAACTTGCAACCTTGCCCTAAGCAGTGCCATTAGTTCAAGGTTACATTAGTTTCTTGTTAAATGTACTTCACATCTTGTTGTTTACAAAATGACTTGAAACATCTTCCTTAAACTTTATTTTTTTTTTTACAACGATCAGTGATGTATGTTGTATTTAAATTTACCTTGGTATGAGGATCAGTTCATCCACATGTCTAAACCACATAACTCGAATGCTAACACACGCACAAAAACGCACGCGCTCGCGTCTCATCTTTTATGTTGCCTCTCGCATTACAGATCCTTGGCTTAGGCGTGTATATCGCCACTAACTACCTTGCAATAATTGTCTGGTTAGGTCAGCAGGAGCGTAAATTAGTCTCCCAAGGAATAGATTGGGATTGAACGATTAAACAGCTTTCTCAATTCCCCATTACTCTATTAGTAAAGAATCTCCCAGACAATTACAAATCTTCCATACTTTCAAAACCAGGTTGTAGGCCTACTCAGAAAGCGCTTTAGTCACTTGTCGACAATGATCTCTTATAACGTGACATTCATCTGCATATTTTAATGCATTATCTCATTTCTTGGGTATCTAGGGAGTCTCCTTGCAGCACTTTGTGTCTTCTCCTTTTTCCTCTCAGTGGCTTTTGAATTACCTAGCCCATTTTCTCAATGTATCGTGCCTTTTTCTTCTCTGTGTATGTTCAAAGGTATTGGGATATTCTTAAGTTTCTTTCCAGTTGTAATATTAATTTACCACAACATTTATATTCACCGCAGTTAGAATTTTTCCAGTCTGTCTTTCTCTGCTTAGGCTGTCAAGATAAATCGATTCGCGGGCGTCTATGGGCCACCTTCATTCAGGTCAAGTTGCTACACTTCACGTTCATTGAGGCTTTCGTTTTCTTAGTAATTCTTCTTCTATGAATCGCTTGTAGAGCTCCTGCTTCCTTCCTCGCCTCACCTGTCCCGTGACTCTCGTGTCTTCTAATTATGTCATTTTTTTGTGAATGTTAATCGTAGTGTCTACGATGTTTTGCATTGTTCCCGTTTTCTCTCACAATTTACTTGAGAGCTTTTGCATTCCCTTCCCTCATTTCATAAACACTTTCCATTTCTCTTTTCCTAATTAACATGGCATCATCGCAAACATTAGAGCTTCCTTGGCACTTAGGGTAGCAAAGCAAACATTACCTTAACAAACGAGATAAGATAAAACGTTTTTACCAAAATGAAAGATCCCCCAAGAATTTGCTGGGTAAAAACTAGAGCATTTCGCTGAAAATGGGGAGACGAGAGTAATAGGTTTAATTTCACGAAAGACTGGAACAGAAACGATCCTCCCCGTGGGATGGTGTTTTCAGTCTCTTTGTAGTGTCATTCTGTTTATAGAGACCAAATAGCCATTGCTTTAATTGATGGGAGTTTTGTATAATAGTGCAGTCTCCCCTTCCCCTCTCTTGATGACAGAAAACGAGAAAAAATTATTACACATTACCACTTCCGGATTTCTTTTGCATATATTTAACTAAAACCAGAACCAAATAACATTTTTTTTTTAGATTTTTAATATAAATAAAATGTATGCGTTAACATCTGTTAACAATTAGAAACGGAAACCTTGACAGGAATGGGGGCACATTCAGAAATCAATTCTTTTTACATTCAACCTGAAGTAATTTTGGATAGAAAATAAAATAATAAAAACAAACCGTATTTAATGACAAATGATGAACAATAGAAAATTAAAATATATTTTCTTGATGAAAAATTTAAATTATCACAACGTTTTATTAAATGACATGTATTGTCTGTTGACAAAATAATAAAATATATACATATATATATATATATATATATATATATATATATATATATATATATATATACATATATATATATATATATATATATATATAAATATATATATATATATATATATATATATATATATATATATATATATATGACAATATATATATATATATATATATAAATTATATACCTATATATATATAATATATATATATATATATTATATATATATATATATATATATATATATATAATTTAATATATTATACAATATATTTATTATATATATAATTCTATATACATATATATATATATCTATATAAATATATATATATAAATATATATATATATATATATATATATATATATATATATATATATATATATATATATATATATATATATATATATATATATATATATATATATATATATATATATATATATATATATATATATATGTCATCAACTGGACGTCTTGGTTGGGGATATATATATAAACAAGGTTTATATATATATATATTGTCATAAACTGGACGTCTTGAGTTAAAAGGAACAAGGTTTATATTGATGCCCCAAAGCAAGGGAAAAGTTATTTGGCTTTTACCTCAGATTTTCCCTGGATTACAAGTGAATGAGAAAGGTCGCCATTTGGAATTAAATTCTTTACAAATTTACAGGGGTTTATTTACAGAGACTTTAGTAATGAAACAAGAGACAAACAATACGACATGATAATGAATGGGCAGACTCATTAATAGGACACATGGAACAATAATGCAATGATTGGCAACAAGCAAGCTGATTAATAAGGGGACCAATGTGCAATACAATCAGTCCAATGATAATAATACTAGTTAGTCATGCCCCGATTACACAAAATACTCTCAGATGATGCAAATGATGGAACTCCAGGATGGGAGAATAATTCATATAAACATTCTCGAGCCACAACGGACTTGGTATCGACTGCGACCAGGAATATTCAGGATTGTGGGTTGGCAGGCTAAATAATGGGGGCACGGAGTGCGATAGGCCAGCTTGTCTCTCCTGAAAGAGAGGTCCCGAGATTAACAATGGAGGCACACCGAAGGGAAATGGAATCCCCCTTATAATGTGAGGATACTTTACACCAATTAAATATTAACCACTACGTGGCTCAGCAGATAATTATGATGAAATCCGTAAGCACAGTATGGAAATCGTAATTGATTGGGCTTTAACACAAACACGCACTCACACAAAGAAAAATTAACACTTGTATTTCTTAGCCTAAATTGCCCTTAATTTGCACTGGGAGGGGAGGATGGATGATTTAGCACGGGATCTTTCTTAAATTCAAGGCACATTGTGGCGAGATATGGGAGTCGGTCAGGACTCGTACAAGGAGGAGTGCTTTGTGGAGGAAGGTTAAAGTTAAGAAATGGAATTTTAAGGAGTTTAAGTAAAGGGGAAGGCTGGTTTACTGACTATTTGCGATGGACAAACCTTGTCTGATAATTGTGGCGCCCAACAGTAATCTCGGCTATCCGTCGATGGTAGTTCAACCAGCGTAAGCGGAGAAAAGGCGATAGATCCAGCGGTTCTGAGATGAGAAAGCTTCTGTCTCCCCAAAGCCAGCTGCGTCTTTTGGGGCCTCAGCGTTTAGGTCCGACATCCCTGCAAATATGTCAGAGAACCAGCAAAGAGGGCAGAGGAATAGCATACTTAGGGTTAAGGTGCTTTAAGATTAAAATCTACCTGTCCCTATTTTAATAGACTATTTGACCTTCCCCATACCTAAATGTTCCCCATCACGTGATGGGGGTGAAAAAAGTGCCTATTGTTTCCCAGGATCAGGAGGATGAGGGGGGGTTGGATGTTCCCCACACTGCTACACTGGTACTAACAGCCCACATCTAGTTCAAACTATGCTTGTTTCCGTCCGTCACCGCCAATTTTCCAGGCCCGACAGTCAAATGAATAAGCAAGATTTATCAAAAATTAAATGATCAGCTAAATCTAGGAGGGGAGGGATGTATATCTTGACAATAGGTCCCCTTATAAATACATATACTCATATATATATATAGGTCTTATATATATATATCCCACGACTGGCCCCGTGACCCTATATATATATATATATATAAATATATGCATATCTAAAATATATACCTACCTAACATACTAATATATATATGTTGTGGTGTGCTAGAATAGATAGGCCTAATTAGATGAGAGTAGAGAGATATGACTACTAAAAATTTAGAAGAGAGGGAGAAATCTAGAATAAACAAAGGCAAAGAACACAGTGATAACCTAACCCAAAAGCTGTACAGCTCTGTTATCATGAAGCTGATAATGAAGGCAGGATAGTTATGAACCATAAAAGTATATCGTGTTCAAGCCATAAAAACAGTCGTAAAAGTGAAAACAATGGCCTTCGATTAAGCTAGCAATTCATGTAGTCAGCACAGCCTAAATGCTTGGAAAGCAGCTGGTTCTAGTACAAAGCCTTCTCAGGGGTTTTCGTGGAAGTTTAAGGAATTTGAGGTTCCAGAGGTCACCAGGTTACCCTCTCTGGGCAGGTGCCAGGATCCGCTCTGAGATGGGGCGGCACTGTGCCCTAAGCACAAAGTGCCAATCAAAGCTTATGGCTCTGACTCACAACTGAATTACATTTCTTCCGCCTCTTCTTCTTCTACTTGAAGGGCCTCCCAGGGGTCTGATTAGGCCATTCCTGGAGCGATGAGAGGTGGCTCTGAGCTAACAAGTTTTCCAGGAGTGCGTCAAGGAGCACAGATCAAGTGCAGCCTGTGGGCTTCAATGGAAGCTGGCCTCACTTTGGCTGCTGCAACAACTGTCGTGGGGAAGAGAGCCAGCATCTGCATCCTGGCGGACAGTTCTGGTTGACCAGAAAAGATGTAATGTTTGAGCCTGCCAGGAGGTTGTCCTAAATAGGTGGAATTAGTGTGGGAAGAAGAAACATCAGGGGTGGAGGAGTTCGCCTTTCTGAGATGATATCAGTTTAAGATTGGTGGATCTCCCGAGGAGGATCCGAGTCATGTTCTGGATCCGGCTCTGGCACTAACTCAGGCCAGGCAAGGAAGTATGCAAAAGCAGGGCATCCAGCCAAGATAGGTGAAGCTTGGCACTGACCAGTATATATATCGTAAGTGGCACTGGCATCGGGTGGTGTCAGACAAAGCTGAAGGGGGACCGGGGAATCAAGACCCCTCCGGTGTCCCTATATATATAGACATACGATTCCTGTCTTTGAGAGGGTTGGCCTCTCGGTTCAGTGGAGTTGGCCGCTTGCTGGCTAGCCTGCTAGGGCACGGACCATCTCCGAGTGGCCTCCGTTGCAGGTCCTGCAGCGGTAATTTGCATCTGCATCGATCCCGGTTGTGATGAGGGGGAAATGTCGTTAAGCTATTAAATCCGATCATGAAAGACCACGGACAGGACTGAATGTGGACATGGTGGATTGAAGGTTTCAGTTGTGGTGATAACAAGCTGTCCACCATTTGATGTCCCTGTTGAGAAGAGGTGGCTGCTGGATGTGCTGGCGGGTGCAGTCGGGCAACAAGTGGTGTGGTGCTGGGACTTCCCCAGAGGATGTCTCAACCAAGGGAGGAACTCCCTCCATGCCTGAATTCGTGACAAGGCCAGACAATGACACCTTGTTGCTCCAGGGGTGATCAGGGTTGACTCAACTGTGGCGAGCGGTCAGGGACTGTTCGTCCTTCAGGTCCCAGTCCATTTTGGATGCTCCTCTGCCTGGCGCTGCAAGCATTTCTGGGCCCGATCGATCAGACAGATGTCTGAGGGCAGTGTCGGCAGTAGTTGGCATACTGTGGGCTGGTGGAAGTAACCAGAGAAGCCACTGGGATATCCATCAGACCTCTCAGGTGAGTTCTCAGCTGCTCAGGTAGGAGGCGGGGGCACTAATCATGTTCACGTGCCTGGGCGTGACCACATGTTTTGGGCATACAGGATATACAGAAGAAAGATGTTCTGAAGCTCCCCAGTCTCGGCAGGGGACCCGGTGATATGTTGATTTTCCTGGCAGTGATAAGTGTGCTGGGAAGACAGTGTTGAATTAGGCGGAGAGGAGGACTGACAGTTGCTGGTAGGCTGCTGAGGTTGTTGCCCTGCTGATTGCTATCTTTATAGTGGCAATCTGCTTCGGCATGGCCATACCTTTTAACGGATGGGGACGGAGGTTTGTTAGGTGGGCCGTTCCGTGAGTGATTAAGGCCTGAGAGGTGTCTGGGTGGCACTATTTTTGCGCTGCAAGGTGCCATGGGAAGGATTATATGTCTCCCAGGCATCAGCTAAGCGGCAGGAAGGCTTCCTTGAGGTGGCTGGCTGCTTATCATTAAGATATACAGCCAGAGGCCAGGCTCACACTGGAAGAGGTCCTCAGCATGGTCGGTTGAACAAATCCTCAAAGGTGTCGCGCCTTTCTAGACTCTAACCAGCGGGTCCCAGCTTGGGTCTTGTGACAGGCCCATTCTGTCCAGGACCAGCCGACATTCTTGCCATACCATACCTCTGAATCTTTGTCTCCACCTCTCAGGGTGATTTCATACGCCTTAGCGATGGCGTCACGGACGGTAGCCATGTCCTCTCGTTGATCTCTTTCCTGGGCTCGGTGAGCAGCCTTGGCCTTCCCATCCAGGTGCTTGGTAAGCAGTAAGGCCCTCTCAGCCAGGCTGACGTCATGGGTCTCGAAGGAATTCGATCTCTTGAGCCATTGTTCCAGTCAATCTTCAGTCCATTTTCCCACAAGGTTATTGACTGTTGACAGAGAGTATTTAAGGCAGATGGAGTGGGGCTAGAGGCTTGTTGTGCTGCTAAAGCTTCTGCGCTTTCCTTCTTGGCTCTCTCCAACTCAGCTCCCTGTCTTTGAGGAGTTCTGTTGCTGTCTTCGTCTTTCTTCTCTTTCTTTTTCTTGCTGCATTCTCCGCTCCTCTCTTTCTTCTTCTTCTCTCCGCTGCTCGGCTTCTTGCTGTCTTCTCCGTTCTTCTCTTTCTTCTTCTTCTCTCTGCTGCTGCCTTCTCCGTTCTTCCTTCTTTACTTCTCTCCTTCTACTTCTTCACTCTTTCTTGCTGTCTTTGTTCTTCTTCATACTTTCCTTCTCAACAATCTGTTTCCTTTACAAACTTTTGAAGGGCCTGGCCGGAAAAGACTGTCCTCCTTCCCTATATTCCTAAAATATTGGTGCTCCTCGGTTGACATGTTGCTGATGGGAAGGGGTGCTGAGTGAAGTTACTTGGGGTGTTCCCGGAGGAAAAAGGTTTTGTGATGATGAGGAAGTGTCCTTATTTATCTTTTTGTGGCATCTTCCAGGCAGTGGCACCTTTGAATGAGGTGGCACTGGACCCATGGTGTGCCGTTTTGAAGGTCACACTAGAAAGCTCGTTCCTGAAGAAGTCTGAGTTCTTATGGGCAGATACGCTCCACAGCAAATGGAGTGCTCCTGAAGGCTCTATGGTCTTTTATGGGCGGATGCACTGTTAATGAGGTGTTCCTGAAGGAGCTGTGGTCATATGGGTGGAAACACTGGTTGTATGGCACTCTGTTTCTTCAATACAGGTGCAGTGGCTTTAAGAGGTTTGCTTTGGTTGGGTGGCACTATGGTGCCAATGCGCTCCGTGGGCAATGCAAAATGTCAGTGCATGAATTGGCACTGAAGGTGAGGTACTCTGCCTGAGCAGGGAGGCAAGTAAGGAGTAAAAAGGTAAATGAAACTCCACCAGAAGGGAAGAGAGATAGGAAGGGGAAGGAGAAAGATAAGTGCTTCAGTGATTGGGTGCTTAGTAGTGCTCATCTAGTGATTAGTGGCACTGAGAGAAATGAAAACTGGATGTGACACAAGGGTAGCTGGTTATGAGAACTAGTGGGTGCTGTCTGACATGAGGACAGGTAGGCTACGAGGAGCTGCACACAATGTGAGTGTTTTTAGCACTTGCAACAAGCACGTCTGAGATAAGATATACCCCACTCCCTGGCACTCCAGTTATAATACGTAACTTTATAGATATACGATAAATGGTTTGTTATAGCGTCGATAAATTTTTGAGCTGAAGCACTTGGAAAGAAAAAAAGCCGTTTGCGCTTATTCGTTAAACACAAGTGCTCAAAACTACGCACTGTGTATAGGATAAAATTTTAAATGGGTAATGAATTTGAAATTCCCTGATTAAGTATTAATATAATTCTTTGTATCTGCCATTTATAATTTGTGAGTTGGTTCCCAAACTATATTAAGTAAATTATGTTGGTCCATGTTAAAAATGAACGAATGTGAGAGGGAAGAGAAGGGAGAAAAAAAATCTTCTCTCTCTGGTGAGCGTTGTGTAATGGAACGTATTTGTTATGAAATTTGAATCAGTGGTTTTCTTTTGTCTCAAGAGAAAATAATTATGGAATTACGTTAAAGTAACGTTAAGTTAAGTATTTATGGGATGGCTACTGTCTCTGCATGCATCAAAAGCTTCTGGTATGGTATGCAAGGTGTTTCAAATTGTTTCAAAAGTTTCCTGGTTTACGTTAAGCACACAAAAGGCTCGTTCCGTGCGAATGTTGTAGGGACGACTACGCTCGTGGAGCAGCTGATCATAGGCTCTTGCTTTGTCATGCGACAGGATGAGTGGAAGTGGATGGGAAAAGCAAAACTGCATTTTTCTTCTTGCTAATGCGGGTTTTAAATGGAAATGAATGATTTAACTTTGAATGTCAGCACTGTCTTTACTTTACATTAATATACTTTAATATGCACTGGGAGGGTTGTTAAATAACTATGCTTGGAACTGTTTTATTTCTCAACAATGGGATGGTTTTACGCATGCGCCGTTTTGGACAAAACGTTTTCCGTGTAAATGCCAGATATGTCACTATACGGTTTCCTGTAAGCTAATGGTTATTTCAAATTTATCACTAACCAAGAAATGTACATTTTTGCCGTAACTATTCTGAATAAATTTCTTAGCCACTGGTTCTAGCTCACACATGCAAAATTCCCTAACTAACCACTTCTAATTCCTATATTCCTTGTCTAACAACTCGACACTTTGTCCTATACATTAGAAATTTTACAGGGATGGACACTTCTGCGCCTACCTCTCTGTTTTCACTAATATAAAAACCCTATACGTTTCTCCTGTATTATGAACGCTTATAACGATACGAGAATTGTTGCGTTTCTTCTAAAGAAATCTTAATATTACTCTTATTTCCCTTAATTTTAGGACATGCACATACTCTGTTTACCAAAGTTCTCATCATCGCTTTCCTGTGCTCTTGAATAATGAAATGATTACCGTAAATTTAAAATAATTGATTTTATACATTCCTGGTTTTTTTTCTAGTCTAGCTTAATAGCGAAGCTAATTAACGCTAATAGACTAATCCTGGCAAGTTGTCGCCACTGTCATAAACTGGACGGTCTTGGTTGGGGAGATTGTGAAACAAAGTTTTATTGATGCTGCCAATGGAACCAAGCCCAGCTTATGAGCAAAGGAAAAGAAGTTATTTGAAAACTTACCTTAGATTTTCCTGGATTTACAATTGAATGAGGAAGGTCGCCATTTGGAATTAAATTCTTTTACAAATTTATAGGGTTTTATTTACAGAGACTTTGCAAGTAAACAATGAGACAACAAAACAACATGATAACTAATGGGCAGATTCATTTATAGGACACATGGAACAATAATGCAATGATTGGCAACAAGCAAGTTGATTAATAATGGGGCCAATGTGCAATACAATCAGTCCAATGATAATAATAACATTTAGTCTTGCCTGATTACACTAAAATAGTCTCAGATAATGCAAATGATGGAACTCCAGGATGGGAGAATAATTCATATAAACATTTGGGCCACAATGGACTTGGTAATGACTGCGACCAGGAATTTTCAGGATTTTGGGTTGGCAGACAGAATATGGAAGCACAGAGTGCGATCAGGCCTTGTCTCTCCTGAAGAGATGTTCTGGTTAGGAACGACGGTACACACTTGAAGGAAATGGAATCCCCCTTAGAAATGGGGATACTCTACACATAAATTTCAACCACTAAGTAGCCCAGCAGATAATTATAATGAAATCACGTAGGCACAATCTGGAATCGTAAGCTGGTGGGCTTTTAACAAGAACATTTGATTGCACTCACACAAAGAAAATTTAACACTTTGTATTTTAGCCTAAATGAGCCTTAATTTGCACTGGGGAGGGATAACTTGATGATTATCACGGGCTCTTTACTTGAATTCAAGGCACATAAATGTCGAGATATGGGAGGCAAGGCAGGACTCGAACAAAGGAGGATTGCTTTGTGGAGGAAGGAGTTAAAGTCTAAAGACATGGAAATTTTGGGTTTAAGTAGGAGGAAAAGGGCTGGCTTTTGACTACTTTAGCGATGGACAAACCTTGTCTGATAATTGTGGCGCCAACAATAATCCAGCTGTCGTGAAATCAGTTCAACCAGTTAAGCGGAAAAAGATGCAGCATGTATCGGCGCTTTGCGAGTCACAGGAGGATCTGCTTGCTTCCAAAACATCTTTTGAATTCAACTTAGGCCAACATCGTACCTGCAAATAGTCATAGTGCCAGCAAACAGGGCAGAGAAAGAATGTCTTAGGACTAAGTGCTTTACAGATTAAAATCCTACCTGGCCCCTAACTGTTTAATATGCCTATTTGACCTTCCCCATACCTAAATGCCTCCCCATTGCGTGATGGGGTTGGAAAAAGGGGTTTTCATTGTTCTCTGGATCATGCAATTTTAGGCTACACAGGGGGAGAGTAATGCTTGAGCCTATCTCCCAGGTTGCAGTGCTGCCCGAGCTATTATCTGGTTCAAATATGCATCAGTTCTGTACCGACGCTCGCCAATTCCCGACCCGATAGTCAAATGAATAGCAGATTATTTAAAAATTAAATAATGTATAAAATTTACAGGAGTGAGGGATGTATATCATATGACAATATATATATATATATATATATATATATATATATATATATATATATATATATATATATATATACATATATATATCTATATTATATTTATGTATAAATAAATATATATATATATATAAGCCACTCATATATAGATATATATATATATATATATATAAACACTGCTATACGTAATAAGTATGATCTAACTGTTTTAAATATTTTCCTTTCAATATTTTATGATAGATGGTCAAGTTGAGTGTATTATAATACAAAAATTTATAATCATTCATATTCCCAATCTACACTGTTTAAATATTGGCCAGAAATAATTTTTCTCTGCTAATTTACAAATGCATATTTTAAATGTAAGGCAATTCCACACTCACATATATTTTTATATAAGACTATAATAATTTTATGCTTTCGGTTTTTTTACAAAGTTTAAAAAATCACATTACTTTTCAACAAAATATATAATGTTTCTATATATTTAAATATGACCATCTTTATCTAATTTGGCTTTGTAAAAAAAACCTAAGTTGGCTCGTTGTTTGTCATGACAAGCTTTGGTTATTTAAATACTAAAATTATAGTTTTTAAAATCCTATGGCTTAAATAAGGAGGGCTTGATGTTTTTATCTACTCTTTGTAATAACCAGGCATCAAATTAGGTTCATTTGTTAGTTGAATTAAATAATGTAAATATTAAATAATAAGATAAAATTAATGTAAACATAATTTTACTAATAATAATAATTAATATCAATAATTAATATGAGCTAATAATAATAATTTCTCTCTTTACCATATGCGTTTAATAATACATAATGATTAATAATATACTGCTGGAGATGAGTGATGCTGGGTCATTTTCATATGTATCAGATTTTAACTGGTTACATACATGTAGATAAGTCTACGTACAACACTGTAGTTAAAGCATAAACAACATTGATAATGACTGTCACATTTTATAGTTTTGTTTTGATGTAGAGATAATTTTTAAGCTCATATTATATAAAGTGTTTTAGAATGATATTAGTATGGAGACCCATGTCTAAAATATGAACTAGTTGTGGTCAACTTCTGAGACAAAACAACTTGTAGTTTCACTCGCAATTTCTTTTATGTATAGTATTTTTATGTATTCTCTTTAAATTTTTAATTTCTTTAGTGAAACCTTATAAGCTCTTCAGCCTGTTGCATTATTTTTGTTGCTCTTGTCCTTTGTTTAATGCAAGCATTATACTTAAAAATGTTTTTTGTGCTGTTTAAAATCAAATATATTTGTATAAGTATGTAGATAACACTATAATCTGTACGTTGTTTTCACTTAGTCAAGGTTGCAAATGCAGTACCTTTATGCCGTCCTAGTCTCCTCATAACCTTGCTATAGGTGGTTTTCCTCAGGACTCAAAAATGCAGCCATAATTGTTTGCTCTTGAACAAGGGACTAAGTACTTAAAATTAATAAAAAAATTTAGGCAGAATTCAAGTACCCTTAAAATATGCATATCTAAATGAACAAAATTTCTTGAGGTGTGCTTTTCATCAGTTCACTTGTTAATTATGTATTCACGCCAATTGACTTTGGAAACGAGATGCAAATTGAATTGCCAACAATATTTTATATCATTCGTTTTGTTAAGAACGATGGCCTCCAATGCGTGACTGAATAATTTCGCCTTAACCATGTCAGATTAAGCGCCTGGGTGTTACAATTCTTAAATGATTATTGTCATACGTTTTTCAATGTTGTCAGGCTAGTACAATTAATTAGGGCTGACGATTTGAAATTTCTATACGGATGTTCTGGAATGATCTCAGAAATAAATTTGTCCAGGATATCGGTGATTGGTTGTTAGAATTACACTGTATAGTTAAAGTTTATGAAACTTTAATGATTGTTGTGTATCTTTTGGTGAGCAAAGTCTAAAGACTTGACCATCATGTGGTAAACCATTTTTAGAATTGTGTGTTAACCTAGTAAAATGGATAAGATAAATTTATAGTATAAATTTAGTATATACATATAAAACCATACATTATCATTGTATTATATATGTATAGTCTAGGGCATATATATATAATATGATATCTACTGTTAGTATCTATATTATTATCTAAGAGGTGTAGCCAATATATTTTATATAATATAAATATACTATTGATATGATATCAATATATATTTCTTCATATATAGACTTCTTGAAGGTATATTTATGATTCAAAATGACAGGAACTGATTCTTGAGTTTATATTTCCACAGATCCTGGAGGACAACCTGCACCAATAGGAATCAAAGCAGAATATATAATTAAAGTATAGGCTCTAAAAGGTTCATAGTGTAAACTTCCATCACAAGAAAATTTAGCTGTATAAATATTTCAACTAAAGAAAAACACTATTGCCTGCATTTGGAAAACAGTGTAAAGTTACTCAAAACACCTCAAGTATTTCGATAGTGATGTATCAGAATTTTTCATTTGAAAAATTTAAGAAGTATTCAGTTTACCAATGTAGATTTTGAAAATGTACAGAGTTTTCTTATTTGACAGAGTGATATTGGACAGGTGATGGTCTGATGATATCTGGTTTTAAATTAGAAGGTTATAAATATTTACAAGCAGTGAACCTGTCAACAGGACCTGGTATGAAAAATCCATACTGTTTTCTCTGTTTTAGTTAAATACTCTTCAAACCGAGATTCAAGGCAGATGCAGTATCACATCAAGATTTGGTAGCGCAGTTAAATCCATTTATAAGATGACATTTCAGAAAGAAAGGCTGGAACTGAGTGAAGGTACCTAAACCATCTTGCTCTACTTATTTTCTTCCATCCTCCTTGACAATATTACTGAAGGTGTGGGAAGATGGGTTGAAATTTGAAACCTTTACTCAAAATATCTTGAAGAATTCAATCCTACAAATTTGAGCTGCTTTAAACAGTCTGAACCAGTAGACCACTTGTTCTCTCGACAAAGCCTAGAGCTATTTTCAGTAGAACCCTTTGGCAATCTGTCTGACGAAAAAAAAAAAGCTCGGGGTTGTAGGCCTTTCTTGAAAGTCATAGCAACCAATTCCAGGTAAACCTGGAAGCAACCACAAATGAACACATTGTAAATCCTATGGAACCAGAGGAGGAAAGATAGAACGACTCAGAGCTCTGGGTTTGTGTTTCATATGTGCATAAAATGAACACTTCAGTTCTAACTGTGACAGGCAAGGTTGTGATAACGGCTGCAATGTTTGACATCATAGTGCCATATGCAATCGAAACCAGCCAAATAAATTTAAGGTAGGTGGGGTACAAGTTGAAACTCTCTTTGATGAAGTCTGGACAGGTAGAAATAAGACAGCAAGGAAGTATCTTACCTTGCACAATAACCCTAAAGGGTACCTTTCTCTGTGCCGAGAGATCATTCAAAAAGAAATCTGCATATGGGACTCCACTATAAAAGCAAGTGAGTTGAAAATATATCATTGAGATGGTTACTTAACTTCGACTTGCAGTTAAGAATATGGAGCTACCAGAATACTGACAAGAAATTCGGCGTCAAGAAGAACTTAAGGTCGTTGTTAAAACCAAAATCGTATTACAATGTTAAGATTTTGATTCAGTTAAGAGAAGCAATCGCTCTTCTTTGCAAATTGTTAATAAGGGCTGACAATGTGTACAATATCTTACACCTGGTTTGAAAATTCTAAATTTATCTGTATCTGCTACTGTTGTGGATCTCGCCCCCGAGATCGATTGGGTTCTTTTTAAAAAGAAAACAAGCAATTGGGCTGTAATGACTGACTGGAGGTGACAAACAAAGGAGGAGCAGCAGAACAAATACAAAAAAAGGTTACCTTAACATTAATTTTTATTACAAGTTAGTTATATACATATTTTTAGTAGAGTCAGGTTCAGTTACTGAATAAACAATTAAATGAACATTATAACAAGTGATTAATCACTTAAATGAGCTTTATCAACAATTACTTTGGTCAGTAAATCATTATAAATGAGGATTAATTAATAACATTCAGCAGCAACAATCAAAACCCAAAAAATAATTACATAAGCAAATTGATAAACAATCTAAAAAGCTCATTAATAAACAACACTTAGGCAGCTAAAATAATAATTACATAACTCACAGGGAGCATAAATATAAAAATAACAGGCAGCAAAAAAATCATAATACGAATAATAAAAAAAAAACTGTAAAATTACTATTACAGCAAATACAAAATCCAGCAGCATAAGGAACAACAGTACTGGGCGGCGTCCTCCAACATCGGACGAAAACGACAGAGGACGGCAACCATCTCGTCCCCAAAAACAGTACAGACGTCCTCCTCCAGCACTGGACGACCACGACAGAGCCGACAGGGCAACCATCTCGTCCTCAAAACTTCTCTACTGCTCTGCTGCCAAGACCTGACTCACAGGTACGGATACCTGATGCTGCTACTCCAGCTGGCTTGCTGCTGACCTCAACCTGCCTCGTTGCTGCTACGAACCTGACTGGCGAAGTCTGACGCCATTCACCAGACGACAGCTCGCCAGCTCTAAAAAAAAAAAAAAAAAAAAAAAAAAAAAGGAGGCAACAACCCACTAAGGGAACAATCGACAAACGATTGTTCCTAACACCCTACGTAACCAACCATTTTTGGCTATAATTGTTTTCCAATACTCTCCCTCGATGCTATGACACACCCCGCCAGCCAAGACAGACAACCACGCTAAGGTTTTAAATATTGGCAGTGGAAACCGAGATCGACATAATTAAAATAAACAAGCAATTGGGCTGAAATGACTGATTAAAGGTGACAAACACTAGGAGGATCTTGAAAGTTTATGGAGTTTAGATCATTTTAGGTATTACATATTTTCAGTGAAATATTGTATTTAGTAATGAACAAAAACATTACAAATGAATTAATCGCTCAACGTGTGTTTAACAATCAAAACGTGTAATAGAAATAAAAATATTGGTTGTTTGTACACAAATGGTTATGAAAGGTTTCAAAACATAGGCAAACAGTTCCTCAAAAATCATCTCATAACAACATGATACAGAATGGTTCAACATGTAACACTCAAGAATGCAATATAAATAATATAAAATCCAGGCGGTATAACAAAAATAGCAGTATAAATAACAAATAATAAATACAAAATGAAACAGCACCTTAAGGATATATGCATATCTAAATGTAAGCAGAATTTCTTGAGGTGGAACACTTTGGACAATAAGGGTTATGACAACGACAACCATCTAGAGGACAGTGCTGACGTACTCCTCCAGTACCGACGACCACGACAAAACAGGCAACATTCGAATCCCAGAAACAGTAATTTTATATCCATCTTTAGTTAATATACACGGCAATGCAATGTCATTAAAAATCTCCGCTTTGAATTAGACATAACAGGTGAATAACCTGGGTGTAATACTAAAATATAAGACTTGCCTGGACCATTCGGTCGTTCTGTTTCAGAACCTGTTTCGTTGCTGCAATAACTGACTGGAAGATTTGAAATGCTATACTCATTCTAAATGAGTCGGAATACAAGAAAAACAAAACAAAAAACAGCTGGATTATATTTATGTTACGTATTACTTTTTAGTATATTTTTTGTGACTATATATAAATACATATATATTTTTGATGAAATATATTTATATATTTTCAAATATTATAGTATTCTAATACATTAATGTAAACAGCAAAATTTCAACATGAATCTATTTTGTTTTCTGGCAGGTAAGAACCTAAGTGTTACTTCAAATCTCATAATTTGGGCGTTCAAAATGCTTTTGTGGTAATCTGACCAGATTTAATGATACTCGACAATGGTTAGATTGGAATGTTTGATAGACAAAAATATATATACATCTGCATTTTCTAATGGCCTGATTGGCTGGAATCATCCAGACTTTGCCAAAAGAACAAATGATTCTACTAATATATTTTGTAGTGTGTGTAAAAAAATATGTTAAGAAATCATTTGACTTGGGTAAGGGGACCACCAGATGGAAGTCCAAGTTCAGCGTCATAGCAAGTGGGATAAAAATTGTTATGGAATGGTTAGCATGTATAAGGTGCCAAAACTGCAATGATTTAATCCATAGTTATTTGAGTTCCCTGGGAAGAATCTGTGTAAAATAATGCATAAACATTTTCAAGTTCAGTCCCTGAATAGTAAGAGGGTGTATAAAGGGGATTGTCAGTTACCCATTTGTCTTCATAAAGTCATCATTTGGAATCTTTTAGAATCTGATATATTTTGAGATGTTCCTGCAGAAGTTTATTTCAACGGACTGATATTTGCGTCCATGAAGCTGTCGTATTGGGTCAAAAGTTCAGCCACAGTAAACAGCAAGAGGTGGTGGGAAGTGGGTTAAGGTGATTTTCCTGAAAAACAAGATTGTGTTTACTCCATGATGATAGATCGAGGCATTTCATATAGATAAACAGAAATTAAAAAATCATCAATAATAATGATATCAGCCCTGATTGGAGCAGCAGTTACCACCAGGAGGAGGTCACATGCAATTGTTGTACCAAAACAATGCAGATTGAATTCACAATCATTTTTGCAAATGTTGTAAAAATAAAAATGTCCCCCCTTAAAGTAAGTTCAGTAACTGATGGAAGGGGGTTGGAGCCGTGGTCTTTTATTATTTTCCAACACTGCAGGGATCGGCATGGCGATAAGTCATTGAGTGTTACTGGTTGTTTTGACCGTCTTACTGGGCTGTCGTTCGTTCGCCCTTGTAGGAAGCTGAGGGACATTGAGGGGAACGATGCATGTTACACTTCTTTTGTTAAAGTTGTTAATTCATCGTTCCACAGACTGTTGCCTCTCGGGCGGACGTAGGCTGGGTAACCCTGAACCGCCCACCATGTCGTCACTCCCGGCAGTAACCTTCCAGTGGACAATCTCACTACTAAAATGTCAAAAACGCTGGTCTCCGAGAAAACTGAGGCCAACACGTTACCAACTGAACTAGCAAGATCATTGTCTAGCAAACTCCTCAGTTACTTGAAGCCAAAACTGGTGGCAGAAGTCAATCACGTGAGAGAGGCCAGAGCAGGGAATCGAATGATTTTTAGCCTTTCTCCTTTGTTTAAATATATTAATGTGGAAGTTGGGAAAGGAATAATATCAAGATATAATCCTTTGTGGCTTAATTTACAACATCGTACCAAATCTTCGCACCCTAAATTGGACCAAAGAAATGCTGAAAGTTATGAGAAAGATGAATGTTTAGGATTCCATCTTTCTTCCCTTTGGCCAAACTTTTACAATCCATTATATATATATTATATGACATGCCTTGTTGTAAGATCTATATAACTTGAACATCAAATAATATGGTGTGTGAATTTATTTTAAAGTGTTAAAATCCTCTTTTTTATTTTAGTGTTTTGAATGCCCACATTTTTTGGTTGTTCTGTTGTTTCACTTCAGATCTACTAATATAAAAAGTATGTTTTACAATTATGTAAAATATAAAATGACAGAAGGGGATTATATATATAAACATATGTACCTATAATCCATACACAATTGAAGAATTAATACCATATATTTAAACAAGATTAAATATTTATATTTTTAAAACATTAAGTAATCATACCGTTCAAGACCTAAAACACAGACAATTAAAAGATTATACAGGACACTAATCATTGCTGACCACCTAAAAATTTTTAGGAATCAATACAAATTTTTTTTTTTTTTGTAAACAATAATATTTGATTTTGCAAGATGAACATTTTTACAAAAAAATATATATAAACATATGGATATATAAAATATATATAAAGTAGCTACCTTGTAATTAAGATAGTGATTTTATCTTTTAGGTCATTCAATATACATATTTTTATAATACAGGGGTAAATATATCTTTTATATAAAGAAGATTATTACAACTGGAAGTCAGCTGGACATAATCAGTGTAGAATTATAGTTAATGAAAGGAGAAATCTTTCGAAACAATCAGTGAAATTTCAGTCCAATTTATCCTGTGAGAGTGAACTTAAATGAATGAATATAGAATTGGATGCACAGACCAGTTTTGACTCAAACTGGGCCTGGGACCACACATCTAAATCGGTTTGGATAGATTGGCAACTAACTGAGAGGGGTCAAACTGGAATTTTCTCATATTGTGTGTCTGTTGTTATTTTTTGTTGCTATTTTTATTTAACATTCTTTTGAGACAATTTAAGAAATGAGGTTGACATTCTGACATATGGTTGGAACAATGATTTTATGTTTTCAAAACCACTAAAATAAGGCAAGCTACTGAGAATGGTCGTATAGAGTTTTGAAGCGTGGTAGTCTTTCAGTATCAAACCTTTTTTGGAACGAGAATCAATTATTAATATATGAGAAGTTATTAACATAAATCTGTCACTGTTTATCTCAGAGTAGTGATTCAATTTTTCCTAACATTTACCTGGGGTTTTGACAGATCCTGCTTTAATTCATGAAACCTCAAAATGTTTAGCCACTAATGGCATTAATTTGCATTTTGAATATTTTGAAGTTAATTCTGAATAAAAGTGTCATAAGATTATTTTTCGTATTTACAGAATTTAAATCACGTATTATAAACCAGGCATTAATTCATCTACAGAAAGGGAGCCAATTTCTATTTTCTTCACTATCTTGTAAATTTAAAATGTCTGACCTTTCTTACCTTTTACAGAAAATTCTCTAAATCCTTTAGGATCATACTGTAGAAAAATAACGAATGTTATTTAACTACATCACAGTTTAAAATATATTTTTCTTGTATATCTAATTTTCAGAAATGTCATTATTCTTCACTGAAATTCCTAATAGGTTTTGAAATTTCATCTGCCAAGGTGTCAAAGGCATCATAGGTTTTATGACTGTCTAATGTTTAAAATGGACATGGCCACTTGTTTTGAATTTTCAGTCAGGTTTTTCAAGTGGAAAGCTAAGGGCGTTATCCAAAACCATAGTAGTTTTTTCTAAATATCTTAACGTTGGAACCTCTTTTTGTAACAACTGCACTATGGAATTCCTGGGCAGGAGCTAACTGCTATTTATATCATTAGATGGTTTAAGTTATATTATCCTCACATCAGCTGACCCAATAGACAACATTTCATTTGATATCACTTTGATGATTTGTTGAAATTATCAACACACAATTGTCCTGGTTGAATTAAATTTCTGACTCACGGATATTTCGAAATTAGGATATAATACAGATTAGTGGGCGTTATCCACTTTTAACACTTTTTCTAAAATTGGAACTGATAGCAACTTCAGAACACAAAGGCATTACCTGGGCAATCTAAATATTCCTCTTTGTTCTTCCCAACTCCGACTCAGCAATGTTTCAACGGAAGACAACATTTCATCCGATTATCCCTTCTGAGTGAATAAGATAGAAATCATCAACACACAATCACGTGTGGAACCAAATAAATTTCAGCTCACGTCGGGATCGAACCTTCAGGTCTCTCTGGTGGAAAGCAACCTGGCCGATCACACTGGGTGACGATCAGGTGTCTAAAAAATTTTGGAACCTGACACCAACCTGCCCCGCCATGACTGGGAAACCTCCAACTGCTTCATACCAGCCAGTTTTCCCAACCCCGACTCAGCAATACCCAATAGACAACATTTCAGTACCCTCCGTCATCCCGCCCCTTCATTGAGTGAATTTGATGAAATCATCAACACACATTCACGTGTGGAACAGAAATAAATTTCTGACTCACGTCGGGATCGTTGCAGGTCTCTCAAGTAAAAAGCAAGGGCGTTATCCACTGGGCCATACAAGTCTAAAAGAAGTTGGAACCTGAGAGCAACTGCACCCAAGGAATTACCTGGGCAAGCTAACTGCTTGCATACCAGCTGAGTTTTCCCCAACGGCCCGTGAAACTTTCAGGAAATGGACCGGTGGTGACAACATTTCATTGAATTACCTTCGGTGCCAGACGACGATCATGGTTAACAATTATAACATTAAATAAAATAGAAACTATCTAAGGCTAGAGGCCTGCAACTTGGTAAGTTTGATGATTTGATATATATGCATGATCAACATACCAATTTGCAGCCCTCTAGCCTATATAATATAAGATCTAGGCGGACGGATAGACAAATATATATATATATATATAATTTTCTTTTAAAGAAAATAAAATTATGCTTTTACATCATCCTCATCAAATCGCAGCTTGCTTCCACCTATATTCACCATTCACCTAACCTTCATTGTGATATATGATCATATCTATTCTATACATCTTTATGAGATGGTCTGTCACATGCATCTCTTATATATATATGATGTTACTAAACATACGATACCTCAATACAAAAACTACTCTATATCATGCATTTGTCTCATCTCACTTCTCGTTCTCTGCATCGACAACTTGTTTTATATATGCCCACACATGGGACACTTTTATTGGAAGGCAGCTATATATATATATATATATGGCTATATATATAATATATAATAATCATTTTGTACAGTGTGTGGCCAAGAATATAGACCTGGTAGCCACTATATCCACTCTTGTAGACTGCCCCATACGGGACACTTATAATGGAAAGTGGCCGGCCACTTAAATAAAAAAATGGAACACATATATATATATGGCAGACATAGATGATATATTAAAAGTGGATGGCACTAAAAGAGTGGATATAAGTATACCAGGTCCATTTATATGCCCACATACTATATAAGCTGATATTATTATATATATAGTATATGAGCATATATATGGCCAGCCACCTTCCACTAAAATGTATATATATATATATATATATAGTATATCAACATATAGTGGCTAGTCTGCGGTCTTATATAAACATATGCGTTCCATTTTTTATTTATATATGGCCATATATAATATATATATAATATCCAAAATATATCCCGTGAGCGGGCAGCCTTAGACGACAAACACTATATATATACGCATATATCAATTCTTGGTTTTTCTGTAGCAGTCTTGCCATCACATCTCTTCCTTAACATTTGTTAGTCTGTTTATACTCCGACAACATTCCATTAATCTTTCAGTATCCATTTTTGTTTTGTATTTATTTTTATATATTATTATATATACTTGTATATATATGTTTTATCCTTTTCCTTTCCTTCAAAAGGGCCCAACACTAAGGTAAGCGCGTCCGGCGTAGGGCGTGTGGTAATTATTGTAAGTAGGAACAAGTGGCTCTTTAAAACAGTTATTCAATTGTAAATTACCGAGGTTAAAGGGAAAATGATTAATTGTTCCCGTTTCTTCTTTATTTGTGATTTTTGTCTTACAGTTCCACCTATAGTTCTTAACTGTTTCTTAATGGTTCGAGACTTTAAGATAATGGTTTCGAGACTTTGAAATAATGGTTTCGAGAGACTTAACGAATTAGATTACGAGGACTGTTGTTTGAGAGAGTCTTTCTTCACTAACACACTTCTCCTCTTTCTGTCTTTTCTGCTTCCCACACTTCGGAATAGTTCTCTCTCTCTATCTTCCCACTCTGCGGCTTTTCTCTCTGTCTGTCTCTTTTCTCTCCCACCTTTTTTCTGTCTCCTTTCCTGTATGCCTGTCCTTATATCTCCCATTTTCCCTTGTGTCAACCATGACGTCATATTCTGGGCAGGTACTGCTTTTATGAGGCACCTCCTCCACTTGCTTCATTCCAACTTTTGGAGGTGTGTTTTAAGGAATTCCTGTTGATTATTGGGTATTTGCTCCTTGTAGGATGTGCCTAGGTCTCTGGCACTGATGGCGTTTGATTGGCCAAAACATCTAGGCTTGACCTGTGGGCGTGGCTTATTTCCTTGGGCTATCCTCGAAGTCAAGGGGGGTTGAGGTTTTTCCCACACTCTTACTAACCATAAGGTTCCTTCGCAGGACCCTCGTGGATTTCGAAGGCACGGCCAGATGCAATTTCTCATAGCGCCTCGTTAGTGCTGGTGTGTTCTTGAAGATATGGTTGGAGACTTGTTTGACAGACTGGGAAATTTATTGCGTTATGGTCCTTCGTACCGACCCAAATGGAAATAGGATATTTCTACTTCGAAAAAATACATTTTCTCTATTCACTCGATACAGTCTCATGCCATGCTACCTAACTGGCTCCTGACAGTTTTCTAAATAAACAAAACAGTATGGACTATGAGGCTCCTAACAATATGCACGTTTTGTATGACAAATTCCTTCTATGTATCTGTCTTTAAGTATTAAAACAATCTTAAATGATATAAAGAGC
Organism: Macrobrachium rosenbergii; assembly: GCF_040412425.1. NCBI lineage: Eukaryota > Metazoa > Arthropoda > Malacostraca > Decapoda > Palaemonidae > Macrobrachium > Macrobrachium rosenbergii. The sequence goes on from NC_089766.1 coordinate 58,462, forward strand.
AAAGAAACATTAGCAATTATCTATCCAAGTTACATTTGGATTTACTCAGCCCTCATACCTAGCTGCCTAACAGGTGGATTTTAAATTCTTAAAAGTAATCAATCTGTACAATCATAAGGCGGCAATCTTCATTTCTTGGCCGTTCTTCATGGATTTCTTATTGGGCTCGCTGCTACAAATGAATGATAATGTCCTTACTTGTATCTTGGGTGTATTCAAACGTTGTGTAACTAACATGTGTAACTTACTTGTGTACTTGTTGCTTGACTTTATCAATGCAAGTATAGACTTCTCTTTGCATAGGAAACTTCTACATTTTAATGACTAACTCAAAAGTATGACTGGCAACTTGGGTCGGAAAACAAAGTAGTACTTATGAATATTTTGTGACTGGCAAAACAAATCGGTAAGCTTTCGCTATTAAAGTATCTCGAAGAAACGAAGATCGCAAACGTGTTAGTTCTACGGGAAAATAAGTAATTACTATTTCTACTTCTAGTGTTAGTATAGTTCATGCACTCCTTTCAACATTGACCTGTTATGGGTTATGCCAAGACTTCACCTTGATGAGGTATGCTTAACATACTCACAAATCTTACAAACTGTATTTCTCATTTCTTTACCTTTTACTTCTATGATTAGTACGCTGATACAAATATTCGTGATTTGAAAACAAGATTCTCGTCGAAATCATTTAAAAACCTGTCTTAAAATTCTACCTCATTCTTCTATTAGTGATAGTGGGTTGCAAATCCCTAAAGATGACTGTTAACCCTTCTGACTTTAATACGTTACATTTCAGAAATTTTACTTTACTTTCTTGCTTCCTAAGTAATTCCCTCAGTTAAAGAAAAATAAATTCAAGAAGTTACGGCGCCTTAACCCCAAATTCTTTTGTTACAAGACCGACTAATTAAAGTAAGCATTGCAACATTATAAAAAATAGTTTCATTACTAAGTCAACCAATGAAGGCAAACTCAGCGACAAAGAAATCAAATACAGGAATAATAGGATGAATTGATGGGTTTGTTCTTATCATTATTACTGAAATGTGACTCTTCTATTTCTTAGGTTATATCTAGTTTTTTCTTCTGAAGTAGCTTCTTCCAATTCTTCAGTCAGTTCTGCCTCTTTAACTTCTTTTGTTCTCTTGACTTTATCTTTATTTATCCAAAATCCTTCTTCTTCTAATGATTCAGCATATGTGGAAGGTATTACTTTATTCACCCTTTTCACTTTCACCTTAGTCTCTTGCACATCTATGACCTTGTATGGCCCTGTGAATTTAGTGGCTAACTTGTAATTAATTCCACTTCTTACTTCCTTCTTGAGGTAAACTTCATCGCCTATCTTGTAATCTACTGGCCTTAATCCTTCTTGATACCTGTCTATCATATTCTTCTGAGCTTCCTCTAAATTCTTGTGTAATTGCTTATGAATTACCTTGAAATTCCCAATTCTTATTTTCATAATGTCTTCAGAGTAATTAGGCTGTAGTGGCTGATTTAGCCACGCATATGGTAATCTTGGTTCATATCCCATTAAAGCTTTTATGGGTGTTGCTTGAGTACTTGTATGATACTTAGCATTTAGTGATAATTGGACTAAAGGTAAATTGACGTCCCAATCAGGATCCTGTCCTACTGTATGCCTTAATGCATCTAGAACCTTTCTGTTATTTCTTTCTGCCAAGCCATTACTAGCTGGATGATACGGTTGTATCGTTACCTTTTCTACCTTGAATGCATCACAAATTTCTTGAACTAATGAGTTATTGAACTCGGTGCCATTATCAGATATAATGAGCTGTGGGGCAGAATACCTACAAAATATCTTATCAAAAAGAGCGATTGCACACTCTTTAGCTCCTTTACTAGTTAATGGTATTAACTCTGTATATCTAGTGAGTGCGTCAATACACACTAATATATTTCTATTCCCTTACTCGTGGTGTGAAGATTAGTGATCAGATCTATGGCTACTCTTTCAAATGGAGTCTGCGGGATGGGATATTTCCTAGAGGTACTTCCTTATCTGTTCTTCCCTTGTAACTGTTGCAAGTATTGCAGTCTTCACGTAATTACTAACATCCTTGTAAATTCCTTTCCAATGAAAAGATCTTTTAACTAGTCTAACTGTCTCATCCTTCCTGGGTGAGCTCTCATGTCATCGTCATGCATTAACTCAATTACTTTATTTCTTAGGCTCCTCGGTACTATTCTTTTATGGAGTACTCCTAGTAATTGATCAAACGGGTCACACTCGTGACACATCCAAACTAGTACGTCGTCTATGACGTTTACCGCGTCTATGGGGCATCCAATTCTGTTACTTAGTTCTGCTTCGTTCCTTTTGACTAAATTCTCTTTTATTTTCTACAAAATCGAAGATCTCCTTTAAATCTTCATCACTTTTTGTTCACTTATGAAATTTTGTCTGAAAGTTCTTCTGTGTAATGCATGGTAAATACATTGTTTATGAATTCGGCCTGTTCTGCTTCGTGACCTATCATGTTTATACTATCCTTTTTTGGTTACTATGCCTTGATAAGGCGTCTGCCACTTTATTGGCCTTCCTGGAACATATTTCAACTCTATGTCATAGTCTTGGGCTGTCATAAACCAACGAGCTCTACGTCCGGAAAAATTCGGATTCTTAAGCATTTCTAGTGGCGGAATGATCAGTGAATACAGTTATCTTGTAACCGAATATGATATACCTGAAGTGTTTTAAAGCATCTATTATGGCTAAAGACTCTAGGTCTGTTACTGAGTAGTTTATTTCTGTGGGCTTTAGCTTTCTACTGTAATATGCTATAGCATTATATTTGTTATCATGTCTTTGCATTAAGCATGCTCCCTATACCAGTGCGACTTGCATCTGTAGCTAAAAAGAATTCTTTACTGAAATCTGGGAAACTAAGTACGGAGAATGAGTTAACCTTTCCTTTAGTTCATCAAATGCTTCTTGTTGCCTTGTTTTCCATAATGAATGACACGTGTTCCTTTAATAACTCGGTCAGCGGAGCGGATATTGTTGCAAAATTCTTTATGTACTTGCGGTAAAACCTGCTAATCCCAAAAATGACTTCACATCCTTCTTACATTGAGGTGTAGGATACTCTTTGATTGACTTAACCTTTAAGTCGTTTACTTCACACCCTTTTCACTTAGTGTGTGTCCCAGGTAGTCTATTTTCCTTCTGAGGAAATTGCACTTCTTTAACTTCAATTTAAGATTCGCCTTCCTCAGTCTCTTTAGTACTTCTCTTACCAGTTTTATGTGTTCTTCAAGTGTATCTGTTGCTATTACCAAATCGTCTATATAGCAATGTACATCCTGCCTAATAAATCACCTAAAAATCTTATCCATTAATCTCACAAAGGTTACTGAAGTTTGACTTCAGACCAAAAGGCATTCTCACGTATTGATATCTACCGTTGCATGTGCTACAGGCAGTTAATGGTTTACTTTCCTCGTCCAAAGGAATTTGCAAAAATCCTTGCAGCAAATCTATCGTGGTAAAGTATTTCTTGGATCCGATCGATGTGATAAGATCTCTCATAGACGGCATTGGATAAGGATCATTTTCGGTTATCTTGTTTAACCTTCTAAAATCTACCACTACTCTGTAGGTTTTATCCTTTTTGGAACTAGCAAAAGTGGGAAAGACCATGGAGATTTTGATGGTTCTATTATTCCTTGCCTATCCATTTTTGTACTTCTCTTTCAATGATCTTTCTGGGAATGGGCTCCTAAACCTATAGGCTGGTATGTAGATTGGCTTTGTGTTCTGTGGAATGTCTATTCTATGCGTTATTTCACCTGTGTTAAATTTTTAGCAAATCTATGAGTTTCTCTCTAGCACAATCTTCTTTAATATCTTTCAAGTGAGACCCTATCTTAGCTCTTCTCAGTTTTATGTCCTGGGCTAAATTTTCATTTTCTTTTTTTGATTGGTGCTACTGTTTCCTTCTCTACAATTTGAATGGGAATGGTGTATACCTCTGCTAAACCTAATTCTGTTCCCTGTGTTAGCCTAACCTTTCCTCCTCTGTTATTCATAACCTGCAAAGCTATTTTTCCCTGCCTGACTTCATGTAGACTAGAAGAGTAATGTACCCCCTTTACTTGCGCTTCTTCAGTAAGCGTGAGAATTTCCTTCCCTTCAAAAATTGGATTTACTGTGCATTCTATCCATGCGCTCTCTCCAGGTTTAAGTCTTAACTCCCTGTCTAATTTCAAGTAAGTTTCTTGGTTGGATTCTAAGTGAGTATTTATCTGTCGAGAGCTTGTGCTGTATACTGAATATCTTCCCTCTGTCGTGTCTTTCTTTAGAATACTTCTCAATGAAGAGTGCTCTCGAGTCGGGATTCTTCCTGTTAATTTACATAGAGGTATTCTAGAAATTTTATGACCCCTTCTAATCACTAATTGCTCTCTAGGTGCATTAATGCTGATACCTTCTCTAGCCATAGTTGGATAACCAATTAGCAAATGTGCAAACCCTAACTGTATATCTCTTACTACTAGAACCTTCTCCTTT
>NC_089766.1:63507-136007 GCF_040412425.1 Macrobrachium rosenbergii
GTGCGTGTCATGCAGGCAGAAAACCCAGTTGTGTGTAGTAATTTAAACTAATATCCGGTCAGTAACGCCTTTAGCTATGTACGTGTGTTGTCTATTATGCAACCTGGGGTCAGGTGATGCAGAACATTTCAACTTTGTGAAGAAAGATGAACAAAGTCCTTTTGTATGTGCTGTAGGCAAATAACCTTTGTTTTCAGTCTAAAGCCCCATTAAGGAGAAAAAAAAAAAGGTCACTGACGGATCCACTTGTGGGGAAGGTTTGTTTGATCCCGTGTGCATAAGCCAAGACGTTCTTTTTCCTTTTTTGGGTTTGTAACCAAAGGAATTTATTCTGGATAATCGAACCTTTTTGGTGTTTATATCAGTTTTGACGTCTGATGGCAAAGTCATTGTACTTAATTTGTTTAGAACAAAGTGCAGGTGGATATTATGCATTAAAGCGCCTGTAAACCTCGAGAACTGTGTGGAGAACTAAGTTATTCAATTGTCTCAATCCATTTGATTTTTGCTTTGTTTTTGAAAACTGTTTGTTTTTGTGAATTGTTCTTAAACATTATTAGTTGGTCAACTGAGGCTGAAAATTTATTGGAATTTTTTCCATTTCTATCCTTGGCAGGAGATTCTTATTTTCTTCCATTAATTGAGATTCAGATCCCTGGTATAATGTTTGAAGGGAATGTTCATATTTCACCAACCATAAATGGTACTTGTGTATAGTTTAAACCCCATCTCTGGTTTTTTGTGCAACTATTATGGGTAGTCCAAGAGTTTTTTTAGGTATATAAACCAAATTAGTGGATATTGTTCCTAGATTCAAGGCCGCCCCCTAATTAGTACCTCACTGCACTCATGCAGTGCAATGTGGGCATACTTGAATGCAGCTCCCTTCGGCCCCAAATGCAACTGCAATCATTACTTTTACTGTACGTCTGTTCATATTCACTTCCATCTTCCTGTTCACCTTCCTGAGAACTGATTCATGTATATAACAACTTCTGGAAGGCATTTCTCCTGTTATGGAAACATTTTGCTGCATTGTAGTTTCAACAAATCTTGCAAAGAATGATGTTTGGCATGTATGCTGTTTATTAATCTACCCACAGATGCAACTCGACCCTGTATTTTCCAAAGTCTAATTGTTTTATTTTACCTCGTCCCTAAACGATAGATGGTATCTTATTTTAACTACAAAGTCATCCCCAAAGCCAACTTTTCCTTCAAAAGTTTTCTCGTTTTGTCCAGTCTTGGACTATGGCCAAACTGGTTGACTGAGTTGTCCATCAAATATGAGTGGAGGCCTTTTTTTGCCTTTGTGTTTGCGTAAAGCTCTTGAAATTACTTTCATTCTGTGTTTTGTCGAGTTTTAAAAAGGGACCTGTCAAGTTAGGGAACCTTTATACGGTGTTGTATCAGTTTTTAAAACCGTCTTCATGCCAATATGGTTCGTTAATGAGTGATCTTGTTCAGAACAAATCGAGATTTGTAGATATTATGCATTAAAAAACACCTGTTCAAAATTTCAGTCTCAATTGTGGTGTGTGTTTCAGACAGAGGGGACCTGGCGTCATTTCAGATTTTCAACTTTGTAAAACTGAAATCTTGCAAAGAAGGATGAACTTAAAGTGCTGTTGTGTTTATTTTAAACTTTAGTCTAAAAAGCCCATTAAGTGGAAAGAAAGGAAAGGCAACTGACACTTCGTTTACAGCTGGGAAAGGTTTGTTTGAGATGCTCTACGTAAACCAAGGCTTTTGAACTTAATGTGATGAATTTTATTCTGGATAATCGAACCTTTGGTGGTGTAATTATCAGGAGAACCAGATGGTTTTACTACTTATTACGTTGTTTAGAGGGCAAGTGCAGGTGGATATTATGCATTAAAGCACCTTTAAATCTCTCGATTGTGGCCAGAAGGTAGAATGTCTTTCATTGCATAGCATACTTGAGATGATGACTGGGTAAGGAAGCTGTTGAAATCGATCAGAAAACCAGGACTCTGGTAACAGCCCTCTGAGCATGGCTGGAAAACTGTTGACCAATCATATGAATCAGAGGGTGATTCATGGAAAGTTAATCACTTTGGTACTGCCTTTAGCTATCTTCCTGACTGGGTGTCGTAGAAAGCCACGTCTCCAAAAAACCAAGACTGGGTGTCTGATAACAGCTCTGACAGCCACGTCTGTAAACCTCAAGAACTCCTGTGTGAAGACTAACAAATACTTGATAAAATCATTTATCATTTGATTTTTCCTTTGTGGTGTTGGAAAACTGGTGAGTTCTCTCAGTCCTCTTTCCGTAGGGGTTAGTTCCGTCAGTGCACTGTAGGGTGTGCACTGTTGGCATTATCAAAGGTTCTTTGCAGCGTGCCTTCAGCCCCTAGCTGCAACCCCTTTCGTTACTTTTACTGTACCCCCTTTCATATTCTCTTTCTTCCATCTTACTTCAAACCTTTCAAACCTTTCCCAACAACTGATTTCATAGTTTCATCTGAATGGGTCATAGGTCCCAGTGCTTCACCCTTTGTTTAAATTCTATAATCAATTTCGACCCTTTGAAAATAAAAAGACAGGTTTACACTAGGTTTTTTTTTTTTTTTTTTTTTATCGATTCAATTGGACCACTTACAAATAGACATCTGTTTATTTTGATGATTTGGAAAGTAAAACATTCTTGCCCAGAAAAAAATTTGGAAAGTAAATTTCTTGTCTGGAAAAATGGAAATTAAATTTTATTTTATTTCCTATTCTGTTACTTCGTTCAAATGTTTCAAATGATGAAAAAATAATTCATAATTAAATGTTTATAATTACCTCATCGAGACCATCTCAGCGAGAATTACCTCGTCAGAGCTCTCCCGGGCGAGGAAAACCTCGAGGAGGTCTTCCTTGTTGAAGATTACCTCCTAGAGGCCATCCCCGGCGAGGTTTACCTCGCTCAGGGCTTCCCAGGCGAGGACGACCTCGTTGATGCACTCACGGACGAGGATGACCTCGATGAGGTTGTACTGGTTGAGAATTACCTCGTAGAGGTAATTTTTATTATAGAAAACGTATCATATGGTAAAAAACGGAGTTAAATGCAGCTTTTACATTACGAAGATTCAGGAGAAGGGAGAGTTAAGCTGCTATAATTCCTCAACCCTCTGCCTTCCTCCTCCCGTGTGGACAACCTCCGCCTACCAGGGGGCTTTATTACCCCCCCACACTCCCGAAGCAACTTGCCTGAACATTTTAAAATTATTATTACAGTTTACTTGTAATCCTTCCTTGAATTTTTATCATTATCGCCTTTTCATGGGGAGCTGAGTTTTGGGGGAGGGGGTAGGGGGTTTTCAGGTAAAACCCTATAAGTGTCATTATATTCAGCTTCATTATAGCACTGCATTACGTGTCTATATAAACAGTAATGACTACGGTTTCCCTGTCTGTAAAGGGGTGGGAGTGATAAGAAGGGATTATGGGGCCCCCCCACCCACTTCACCAACAGACCAACTTCCGAGATTTCAAGGCCACCAGATGACAGCTGGAGATAGTACCGAGTGGTTTCGATTGTTTTAATAAGAGTTTGTGCCTCATTTTGTTTGTTTGTTCTCATTTCAACGAGACGGAAGGCGTGTTTGTATGTATGAATACCGAGGCCGTTTGGGAATGATATGACAAATTAAAAGCTTCTGATGGGGGTCAGTGATTGTACACTTGTGTAAGTGTTTGTGTGTAGGACCTTTGTAACTTTCTTCCACAACGCTTTAAACACTTTATGTGCTCCAGTCTATAATAGTTTGTTATTCCTTTTGCTGCGACAGATAACCAAAGCTTAAAATATATTGAATAATAAAATCAACATGGCATTGAATTTCAGCAAAAGAATGGGACGGAACTTGACCGTAAATTTTATTCTTAAGAAATTGTTTGACGTTTTTAATGTTAAAATATCTGTTAAAATGTATTTTTATTCGCCCAGTGTCGATAGCATCTCACTAATGAATGGTGAATATCTGTTTAATTGGAATTATGCATAAAAATGGAATCACTTAATATTTCAGGTGTTTGTAAAACACACACATACACCATACAGCCAGGAAGAAGGGCGGGGACTATTCCCCCCTGTAAACCCCCTAAAACCTTCCCCCAACAGAATACCTTATTGACTGCCATAACCCCCTTTCCTCGGACAGAGAGAGAGGAGACAAAGACAGATATGGAAAGGCTAGAGAGACATAGGGAAAGGTGAAGAGAGAGAGGTAAAGACAGATATGGAAAGGCGATAAAGACAGATATGAGAAAGACGAAGAGAGAGATATGGAAAGGTGAAAGAGATCTCACCCCCATCCACCAATGATCGAGTGTTCGATTAGACTCAGTTATGCTGACAAACGTTAGCATAACTTTGCGTATGTAGGGCAGCATAGCCTTCGCTAATCCAGTCTTGCCTAAGATATGCTAACTGATGTTATCCTAACATGGCTAACTCTGTGTTTGTCTCGGTTATGATAACCGTAACCATCAAGCTGATATTAGCTTGGCATACGTTTTAGTATCAAATGTTATGATAACATAAGTTATCATAAAATATGTTAACATATGTTATCCAAGTTTAAGCTCAGCTACAATTATGCCTAGATTTGCATTGGTTATCATACAAACAAAGTTTATATATGTTCTGCTAACAAGTGTTAATTATATTATCATAACTAAGATATGTTATGATAACAATGCTACCATGTTATGCTAATTAGTGGTTAATTTATGTTACCTAACGTGTTGTCATATGTTATGATAACAGTGTTAGTATATGTTCTGCTAACCAGTGTTAACTTATGTTATCATAACTAGTGTTGGCAAATGTTATGATAACTGTTATCATATGCAAATTAGTGTTATTTTAAGTTACCCTAACGAGTGTTGTAATGTGAACAGCTTTTTATTGTATAAAGTTGGAATATATTTCATAGTTCTTGATGCATAATAATAATAATAATAATAATAATAATAATAATAATAATAATAATAATAATAATAATAATAATAATAATATTGGGAATAAAAATTTGATTGAAAAATTCCAGTATATCAATAAATTTACTATTTGAAAAAATAACTTACAGAGAATTTTCTGCTTTAAATTGCACTAAATAAACAAGAAGATCTCAACTCAAAAATAAAATTTGAAAATTTTTGGAGCGGGAAAAATTTCAGTCACCGAAATTTTAGCTAACAGCACAGCATAAGTTGGAGGAACCCTCGGAAAAACAGCATTCTTGGCGGGAAAGTGTCTGCACTCTCATTGGTTACTGATGACATCATCAACACTGGCTGTGATTGGCTGCGGCTGATGTTGACGACGCTCTAACCGATTGTTGTCAGATGCCACAACCCAGAAAGATTCCAGTAAGGTTTTTAAAAGTAATTTGATCTTATTTCATTTCATTTTCATTATTAAATTAATTGAATAACCAAAATAGAGTATAATTAGAACCATTCAGAGTTCGATTATTCCTTAATAAAGGTTTAATAACAAATATATTAATTAAAATAGTTACCAAATACTCTATTTTTTAATTATTATGCAGACGTAGAGTATACAGTCTAGCCTTATCATTACCATAAAAACCTTAATTAGATTATTTTTCTGTTACCTGTTCGACAATTTCAAGTAATATTAACCATTGGTTATATTTAAAATAATCAATATAAAAAATATAAATTTCTAAACAAATTTATAATGATAATTTAGTTCTTCAAATGTATAGTTTCTTATTAGAAGGTAAAAAAAATAGTGGTTGCCATGGAAACAAGTATGGTATTCCATTCACAAACTTTACAGAACTGCCAAACACACCTTTAAAAAAAAACTTATATTGTCGTATCTAATGTATTTCAAATTACGTTTTTGTATAATGTCAATAGCTTTTGATTCTTATTTAAATAGATATCTGAAAATATGATCGATTTTAATGGCTTAAAAGACAGCATAAAAGGGAAGAGTCTTCTAGATAGCTTTTATTTCTGTATGGACACACTGCAAACAGCGTCGGCCGCCTGGAAAACCATAGACGATTCTATGTACTTTAAACATTAAAAAGCCCATTATAAATTCTTATAGTAGATTTAAAAAAAGTATATTTAATAAAATATAAAATTTTAAAAACTTTTATCTATGATACAGCTCTAAAAGAAGCATATAAAAGAAATTATTTGCAAGTTCCTATTTTGACTTTTGGCCACACTGAAAAAAATCGTCTGCAGAGAGAGACGAAAATAGTAAACACAAACTGTAGCCAATCAGAGGTGGTTTTGATGACGTAATCGACAGCCAATCAGGTACGAGAACTTTCCCGCCCAAAATCTCAGTCTGTCAGAGGAACCCTTTGGTTTATGGCGTGCTGTTTGGAAGAAAATGCCTCAAAATTGCATTTTTTTGTGTTTTCCGTTTTTTTTAATGTTTTTAGGGGAGACAAAAGAAGATTTCAATTGTTTTTAATATATATTTAAAAAGGAATTAATTTTAAAAGATACGTTATTATTATTATTATTATTATTATTATTATTATTATTATTATTATTATTATTATTATTATTATTATTATTTACAGCCAATTTAAAGAGAAATTAATCATTAATCATTAAGTAAGGGGATATTTAACAGTAGTAGCCTTTTCAACAAAGAAAGTTAATAGTTAAAAAAAGCTTAATTTAACTTAAATTCAGGATAAAAGCCAATGATAAAAGCATCCTTTACTTTATTTCTCACGAATAGTAAAGGCTACATGTTAAATACCAGCGTTAATTAACCACGAATAAATGCTACTTTTCTTTATTTCTTGCTAAATTATTATTTATCATTCGATACTTCGTCAGGAATCGAATTTATGAATGAAAAATGACGTCACTGACCGGGAAAAGTGCTCACTGGTTTCCATGGCAACCAAGGTTGGCTTACGGTTTACAAAACAAAGTCTATTCGTTTTTATGATAAGATTTATATAATAATAGTTTATTTATATATTAATAAATCAAAATAAGATTTATGAGTGATTTATTTATAGAATGTACTGTTTAAATGCCGAATTTATCAATAAAAATAGAAGTTTATGAGTTCGCTACTCACGCCATATGGTTATACTGCTAAATTGTCGTTTGCTTCAAAAATACAGGAACTGGCAACTTTAATTCAAATCTATCGTCATTTACGTTCGATAAATAAGTAATTTCAACGATTTACGTGACAGTTTTTTGCAGGAATATTCATTAATATACATAGAAATATGGCAAGATGAAGAAACTGAGATTTGATACATATTCAATCTATAAAAAAACGAATTTTAAAAGTGACTAAATGGCAACTTTTCTTTTCTCTTTCCAAAGGCCATCGACTTATGATTTGCTGTTGGGCCAAAATTGCGTTTTTTCGTTTCCTTTTGATTTGAAAAAAAGGACTTTTTGAATAATATGCCTTTTTAATAGGACTTTTGGAAAGGCCTTTGAATATGTCTTTTGAAAATACCTTTTTAATAAATAGGACTTTTGGAATGGCCTTTGAAAATACCTTTTGAAATGCCCTTCTGAAAAGGAGTTTTTAATATGCCTTTATAATAGGACTTTTGGAATGGCCTTTGAACATGTCTTTTGAAAATACCTTTTGAAATGCCTCCCGAAAAGGACTTTTTAAATTGCCTTTTTAAAAAAAATAGGACTTCTGGAAAGGCATTTGAACGTGTCTTTTGAAAATACCTTTTGAAATGTCTTCTGAAAAGGACTGTTTAATGTACATTTTTAATAGGACTTTTTTGGTCTTTGAACATGTCTTTTGAAAAGGACTTTTGGAAAGGACATTTGAAAATGCCTTTTAAAAAAGACATTTGAAAAAGCCTTTTGAAAACGACTTTTTAAAATGGCTATTGAAAATAGCTATTGAAAATGCATTCTGAAAGTAACTTTTGAAAAAGACATTTGAAAAAAAAATTATGCATTTTGAAATACCTTTTGATAATGCCTATTTGAAGTGGCTATTGAAAATGCATTCTGAAAGTAACTTTTGAAAATGCCTTTTGAAAATGGTTTTTTGGAAAGACCTTTTTGAAAGGCGTTTGTGGAGGACTTTTGAAAAAAGCCTTTTTGAAAGGACCTTTGGAAAGGACCTTTCAAAAGTATTTTGAAAAGGACTTTTGAATATAACTGCACAGAATCCAAGTTCTTCTTCATTATTATTATTATTATTATTATTATTATTATTATTATTATTATTATTATTATTATTATTATTATTATTATTCAGAACATAAACCCCTCTTCATAATAAACAAGCCCACCAAAGGAGCCATTGACTTGAAATTCCAGAAGCTTCCGAAGGAATGGACTGTCAAGTGTTTGACAACGCAGTAAGAGAAAGCAAATCATATTATCAAAGACCTTTGTTGGTCAAAACGAGATAGGACGTAGGTGTTCCTTCGTGTTTCTTAATGACATTATATAGAGAATTAAGTGACTTCCCCAAGCCACAGTATGCCATGGAAACATGGTGAGCTTTTGGTAAGATGGAGAGAATTTGGGAAATGGAATTCTGTACTGAAACGTCATCTAAAACTTTGACCACCGATACTCGGAAATGTTGCAGACACTTTTTCAATTTGTTAATTGAAAATCTTTCTTCATGGATTGAGGATCAGTTCTGAAATGCAAGAATGAATAAACATCATTGACTTTCGTCAGTTTATGGCAATAGCTTAAGTTAGGTCAACAATCCACTCACCGAAATCTTATGTTGCAAGAGCAAAACTCTAAATGATATTTGAATGTCTTTTAGAATTGTATACGTATTTTACTACGATAAAAAGTAAATTCTATTCGGAAATTGAAAGAATTGGGATGACCATTTTTTTGATAGATTTTGATTCGGCACAAGGCCTCTCTCTCTCTCTCTCTCTCTCTCAGGTTACAAAATGAGCTCTAGTTCTGGTCTTCTCTCTCTCTCTCTCTCTCTCTCATATTACACAAATGAGCGATAGTTCTGGTCTTCTCTCTCTCTCTCTCTCTCTCTCTCTCTCTCTCTCTCTCTCTCATGTTACTCTCTTCTCTCTCTCTCTCTCTCTCTCTCTCTCTCTCTCTCTCTCTCTCTCTCTCTCTCTCTCTCTCTCATGTTACACAAAGGAGCGATAGTTCTGGTCTTCTCTCTCTCTCTCTCTCTCTCTCTCTCTCTCTCTCTCTCTCTCTCTCATGTTACACAAAGAAGATAGTTCTGGTCTTCTCTCTCTCTCTCTCTCTCTCTCTCTCTCTCTCTCTCTCTCTCTCTCTCTTCTCTCATTCTGCAAAAAGGAGCGAAAGTTCTGTCTCTCTCTCTCTCTCTCTCTCTCTCTCTCTCTCTCTCTCTCTCTCTCTCTCTCTCTCTCTCATTCTGCTCTCTCTCTCTCTGAATTCTCTCTCTCTCTCTCTCTCTCTCTCTCTCTCTCTCTCTCTCTCTCTCTGCCATACTAGAAAGTAATCTGTGCTAAAGGTCCCTGCCTGAGGAAAAACGCAAAGATTTTGCTCTCCATAAAAAGTGAAGTTAAAGGCAAAGTGTAAATACACAAAATACGCCAGAGTGACTGCAAAAGCAACCTGAAAAGGATTTAAAAGCGGATGCAAGCAACTAAAGAAGTGATAAAACTGTAAAAGGACTCGTGAGATATTTTGTGATAAATATTGAATATAACCAAAAAGAACAGACCATTATGTGTGGATGTGTTATGAAACATCTCAACCTCAGGCTTTAATTTTTAATATTTTAATATTTGTTGATGACACCAAGTTAGTGAGAATTTCCAGCTCCCTTTGTGTCCAAGAATAACATATATCAAAATAAAAACTCCATTGAAGAAGTATCTGTGTTTTGAAATCGAATGATTTTGTGGTAGTCTAAAATAACAGTGTAACGAATTCTTTTGCAAAAATAGTAGAAATGTTATTCCAATCAATAACATTTCTACTGTTTTTGCAAAAGAATTCGTTACACTGTTATTTCAAATGACCACAAAATCATTCGATTACAAAACAGATATTTCTTCAATGGAGTTTTTTAGGTGCTGGTTAGACTGGGCGAGTTTAGGAAGTGAAAATCTGTACTAACAAGTATTCATAAACTTTGGACGCCTATATTTTGGAATGTAAAAGACAGTTTCATTTTAATTTGGTAAATAGACGGAAAATCATTTTAGATGAGGGAAATTCAACCCCGTGGGTTGGTTATTCAAAGGGAGCAAGTGCTTGTACGCTGTCAACAAGACCACTCTCTCTCTCTCTCTCTCTCTCTCTCTCTCTCTCTCTCTCTCTCTCTCTCTCTCTCTCTCTCTCTGTCATGCAACTCTAAAAGTCTAAATAGTAAAACTCAGTTTCAGAGTAATTCTAGAGAGTGAAAGACGTCGAATTTTGTGCTGCATAAAAGTGACGATATCCTTAAACCGTGTATTAATATGGCTGTCAAAACAAACTGATAAAGAAGTTGACAGTGCACACAAGGAGCTCAATATTCAATAATACGTCTCTGGAAAAGGATTCACGAGATATTTTGTGATAAAATGTAACCACTGTTACAGGTAAGGGTAGTTAAGCAGAGCCATCATTCCTCCCTGGACTTGTGCTTTTCCAAGTGCTCAAATAAACATAACAATTAACAGGTCCAGGATGAAACTCTGTAGTTACTGAACGCCGTAGTACTCTCTTTCTCATCCCGACACAAATCAGTAATCATAAACAAATTTTACGAACAATTCTACGATTATTTCGACTCTACGTGAAGCTACCGGCCTTGTCAAACACTTGTCAGACACTTATATCACTCGTAATTAACTTTTTCTTACGGTCTTTGCATCAACCAACATCGAATTACGTCTTAATCGAAGCATTAAAACCTTATCTCTTATGTGAAATGTGTCAGCAATCTCTCTCTCTCTCTCTCTCTCTCTCTCTCTTGTTGTGACGTCAGTTTTAATAGCCATAATCAATTAATCTCTCTCTCTCTCTCTCTCTCTCTCTCTCTCTCTCTCTCTCTCTTTCCCATCCTGACACAAATCAGTAATCATAAAGACATTTTACGAACAATTTTACAATAATTTCGACTCTACGTAAAGCCCCTAGTCTTATCAAACCCTTGTAACATCCCTAAATAACTTTTTTTCTTACATCGCATCAACCAGCATCTAAAAACGTCGTATTCGACGCATTAAAACCTGAACTCTTATGTGAAATGTGTCAGCAATCTCATCCCCACATTCTCTCTCTCTCTCTCTCTCTCTCTCTCTCTCTCTCTCTCTCTCTCTCTCTCTCTCTCTCTCTCTCTCTCTCTCTCTCGTTTGACGCCAGTTTTAGTAGCCATCAACCAATCTCTCTCTCTCTCTTTCTCATCCTGACACAAATCAGCGATCGTAACCATATTTTACGAACAATTTTACGAACAATTTTACGATTATTTAGAATCTTCAAACCCTTATCAAACACTTAAATAACTCCCACCCTCTCTCTCTCTCTCTCTCTCTCTCTCTCTCTCTCTCTCTCTCTCTCTCTCTCTCTCTCTCTCTCTCTCTCTCAATGTAACGCCAGTATTAGTAGCCATCAATCAATCAATCTCTCTCTCTCTCTCTCATGCTGACACAAATCAGCAATCGTAACCACATTCTACGAACAATTTTACGATTATTTAGAAATTTCAAACCCTTATCAAACACTTATATAACTCCTGAGTAACTTATAAAACACTTATACAACTCCTAACTAACTTTTCAAAATCTTATATCACACCTAACTATTCAAAAAACTTATTACACACCTAACTAACTTTTAAAAAAAGGTATATATCACACCTAACTAACTTTTCAAACGCTTATACAACTCCTAACTAACATTTGAAAAACTTATATCACACCTAACTAACTTTTTCTTAAAGGTTCCGCATCAACCAACGTCTAAAAACGTCGCATTCAACGTCCAACGTAATTCATATTTCGCGCCTCACAATGAAAAAAAAAATATATATTTTATTCGCTTTACGGGGTCGGGAACACTATAGCCACCTATTATCGAAAAAAGAAACCAAATTCTTACGTCTTGAATAATAGCATTTTTAGATTTAGTTGCGTTACCTATATTTTATATAATAGAAAACGAAGTATAAGAGAAAACGTACATTAACCCCTTTACGTATTTGAAGGCGTATTTTCGCCGTATTTCGACCAAAAAAAGCATAATATGAAGGAAAATATCCTTCCAGAATCTGCATAAATCATTAAGGAACAATTCAGTAACGATTAAAAGCCGAATAAAGCACGTTAAAAGGTTAAACAAAGTGAAAATAGCGTAATCTTTTTATTTCCATTTACGTATTTGAAGGCGTATTTTCGCCGTATTTCGACCAAAAAAAAAGCATAATATGAAGGAAAATATCCTTCCAGAATCTACATAAATCATTAAGGAACAACTCTATAGCAGTTATAAGCTGAAAAAAAAAACACGTTATAAAGTTAAACAAAGCGAAAATATCGTAAAATTACTATATCATTTACATCTTTGAAGGCATATTTTCTCCTTATTTCGAGCTAAAAAAAATACGTTAAATTAAGAGAAATACGCTTCCAGAATCTACGTAAATTATTAATGATCAACACTATAGCAATTAGAAGCTGAAAAAACCCGCGTTATAACATTAAAATAAGGCGAAATTAGCGTAAACTTACCATTTCCATTGACGTACCTAAGGCGTACTTTCTCATTATTTCGAGGTAAAAAAATACGTTAAATTAAGATAAACACGCTTCCAGAATCTGCTTAGATTAATTCGGAACAATTCTATGTCAATTAAAGCAGAAACAAGTCTGAAACATTATTATTTTCGCAGCATTTTTTACTAAAAAAAAAGCATTATATTAAGGAAAATATGCTTCTAGAATCTGCATAGATCATTAAGGAACAATTCTATAACGATTAAAATCACCATAAATCAATTTTGACAAAATTGCAGTTCGATCTTTTGAGAAATTCGTCGTGCCTTCTTAGTTACCAAAACATTCAGCGCAGAAAGCCTTTAAAATTATTTATTTTACAATAAAATATGGTTTTATTTGTTATAGAATTAGTATTTATTACTACAATTTTTGTTTATAAATCCTTTAAAAATAAAAGTATACAAATTTTTTAGATTTTCAAACATAAAAGACAATAGTAATTTTTTGAGAATTCCCAGTAGACGACAGCTTGCAGACAGATATTTTTAAGGTAAACGAACTTAAAATAAAAATATGACAATGAGATGAAAATTTGAAATTATATAAAATATATAATATTTTCATATAAATAAATGAACTTTTGTTAACTTTAGGTTTAATATGGATTAGACTGATGGATTTTGGGGTTAAATTATCATATATCAAAAGCCTTTCAGTTGCGTGAATTGTTAAGTTGCTATGAGTTATTTTAAAAATATATTTTATAAATAGTTAAAATGACTTTCGTTAATTACTCTTAATAGCTAATGAGACTTAGATAAATTATTAATTCATATTTAATATTAAACAGAGAGATATTTTACAAATAATGCTTTAAATTATGGATAATATTCTACATAATTACAAGATACTACCATAACTTTAAAAATCATTATTTGAAGTAAACATTTTAAATGGTGTGGTCCTGACTCATTTGTTGGCCTACAGATATGATTTTATAGATATTTAGTGCCAGTTTATTCCCAAATTGAATAAATTCTCTACGTGACGAATTCAATGCTATTTTATACCAGTTTCCCATTCAATGACGTCTTGGAAATATTTTATAAGAAGACTCGAAGAAATCTCGCAAAAAATATAAAGATTTTATTGTAAAATCTCAATTTTAAAGATACGTTATTTATTAATACATTATGCGGTTTGATTTGTTATTATAAAATGTTTAGTTATTGAATTCTAAAATATGATTTGATGTTTTACTTTAAATTTTCTGTCAAGTTTCAAAGATTGCCTGACTGTCTATTTTACCAAACTGTAAAGAGAAAATACCTTTTAAATTTCTTGCTTTTATCCAAAATTCTCCATTACTAATAGCTTTTTTTTGTCATTAAACATAAGATTTAAGTATTTATTTTTATATTTAATTCAATTTTTTAAATTTATATTTTTATATAACAATTAATAATGGTTATACAATAGTTATATACTAAAACTAGCCCAAAGTTCAATAGTTGCTTTATGATGATTTTAAAATCGATTTATTTTAGAGTTTTTAGCCTAAATGAAGAATAATATTTAATACCAAAGAAAATAAGAACAATTTTCCAATATATATCTCATATTAAATTATTAAAATTTTCCGTAATTTACGTAAAATCGAAGGTTAAATGTTTGTGTAAACGAAAAAAATTTTCAGTTAGTATTAATAAGTCGATTTTTGTTACTATAGTTACCAAAGCATTTAGAGCAGGAAGCCTTTAAAAATTATTTATTTTACAATAAAAAATTGTTGGATTTGTTGATAAATTAGTATTTAAAAGTTTTTCGAATAGAAGTATCTCTTAATAAAAAAATAAAGTATTTTTGGATTTTAATTCATAAGGGACAATAGTCCTTTATTGAAAATTCCTAGCAGACGACACAGAATAGACGATGCTTTTTGAGGTAAACGAGCCTATGATAAAAATACGTCAATGAAATGAAATTTCGAGATTATATAAAATATATATTTTTCCATATAAATATAGTATCTCTGCTATATTCTAAATTTAATGTGGATTACACTGAAAGATTTAAGCTTTAACTTATTATATATCAAAATGGTTGGAGTTATGTGATTTGTTAAAGCTGCCACTAATTATTTTATACGTAATTTATCAAGGATTTTCGTAGATTCCACAAATCACCTTTGATAGCTAATGAGTCCTCATTAATTTCATATTTCATATTCTATATTAAACAGAGAGATATTTCATGAATAAAACTTTAAATCATGGATAATATTCTACATAATTTCAAGGTACTGCCATAACTTTAAAAATCATTATTTGAAGTATATATTTTAAATGGTGTAGTGCTGACTCATTTGTGGGCCTGAAGACATGATATAATGAATATTTAGTACAAATTTATCACCAAATTGAATAAATATTCTACGTGACGAATTCAATGCTATTTTATACCAGTTTCCCATTCAATGACGTCTTGGAAATTTTTTACAAAAAGACTCGAAGAAATCTCTCAAAAATATAAAGATTTTACCATAAAATTCCAGTTTTAAAGGTGTGATATTTATTAATACTTTATATTATTTGATTAATAACTAATGAAATGTTTAGTTATTGAATTTTTAAATATGATTTGATGTTTAACTTTAAATTTTCTGTCAAGTTTCAAAGATTGCCTTAATGTCTCTTTTACCAAACTCTAAAGGGAAAATACCTTTTAAAATTCTTATCTTTATCCAAAACTCTCCTTTATTAATAGCTTTTAATACTAATAAATATGATATTCTTATACTTTTATTATATTTTATTCCGGTTAATTTAAATAACTATTTTTTATATATCAGTTAGTAATAATTATACAATAGTTACACACATAAAATAGCCCGAAGTCTAATAGTTGCTATATGATGATTTTAAAATAGATTTATTTTAGAGTTTTTAGCCAAAATTAAGAATATTATTTGACACCAAAGAAAATAAGAATTATTCTGAAATATAAATCTTACGTCAAATGGTTAAGATTCGTTGTTATTTACGTAAAATCGAAGGTTCAATGTTTACGTAAACAAATAAAGTTGTCAGTTATTATTATTTGTTTGTTTTTATTTTTTTTTTTTTATTTTAGTTACTTAAAGTGCCAATAGGAGGCTATAGCGTCGCGGACCCCGTAAATTTCTTAAATCTGACGAACCTAAAGTTAATTACGAAGAGTATCAGTCTTAAATACAAGATGAATACGTTATTTAGCGTAAATATTAAATATGATAATAAATCATTCAAAATTTATATGGAAATGATTCAGATACGAGCGTAGGGAGAGGATTTTTTTAGGTTCGTTGTCACTGACTTCTGATGTAAACAATGCTGTCATTTTACTTGAGTTTACCATATTATAGTTTTCTTTGATTTGAAATTCGAATAAAAATAATTATTGTTTTACCGCAAAAACTAAATTTCAAATATGTTTTACATTTCGTTAATTACTTATATAGTACGATAAAAATATATTCTGGCAAATAAACATGTTAAATATAGATATATGCAAATATATGAGATACAAGACGAAGGTAAATAGAAGAGGAACCAATATACTGAAGAGAAACAGAAGAAGAGGGTTTAATCTTCCGCTAAAATAAGTATAGAATGTTTATCCCTCTTTCTTTCCTTAATTTATGAAGTTTATTAGTCATTAATTGGCCATAAACTTTATTATAATTGTTATTTATCGTCAATATTTCAAACTCGAAAGCTAAGAAGAACGTGGTCCCACAGCAAAATGGGCGGTAGCTTTCTAACATTTTCGAGTGGTTCTAGCAAGTTCGCGCGCTTTTACGATTAAATACTTTAAATTTTTCAATTTTTTATTAATTGTTGTTTTATTATTTGCAACAAAATAGATCGGAATATCTTAATTATCTTCGGATTTTCCTTTGATTTTCTCTACCTTTGTACGACAACCTGTGAGTGGTAGGATATCATAGGGAGGCAATCTTTCTAAAGTTTAGATGAATTTAGAGTGTTCGCTCGCGCGTACGGTTAAATAAACTTAATAATTATGATTATTATCAATTATTCGCTATAAATTTTATAATTTATCAAGTCTGAATGTCTTGATTATCTCTTGATTTCCTTATTTATTTTTATTTACTTTCAAAAAGTGTTTTCCCCCGCGTCTTCTCCCGTTGCCTAGCAACCATCTTCCCCACGTGACGTCACGCCTTGCTTTGAAAGTGTCTGATCCGCTGCCCGAGCGACGAATTTCCGTTGTTATTTGCTGCTAATTCGCAGAAAAAACAATCTTCATCGACCACCAAGTGTTTATAAATATGGCGGGATTAAATAAACACAATGAAAATGCGATAAAAAGGACGATTTTAGGTGATATGAGGCATAAAACCGCCGCGTTCGAAGAGACGGGAGGAAGACATGGCCGTTCTGCCTTGGACGTGTTTACGCTAAAATTCTTCGTGGAAGGAAATTTTGAAGTGAATGAAGGATACAATTTGAATATAATTACACCGGAATGAACCATTGACGTTAGTAATTACGGCAGGTATGGAATTAACGTCCAGTTTGCGTTTTAATGTTAATGATATTAAGTTTTTGGGTTCGTGGTTAAGGAGACAATGGCCGATGTCAACGTGGCGTATTTGAGTCAAAGCTCGTAGTGAGTAGTGTTGCTTGATGAGTCATGCCCTCCAGAGTCTTTTGACCCCAGTCAATGTCCTTTGCATCGAGTCGTCATGCCCGCCAGAGCCTAAAACTAAATTAGTGTCCAAGGATTAATGGTGCTGGTAACAAATATGATACGTCAGAGGTGACGGAGACGCGTGTATTTTCTTTATTCCTTCGTTTATCTGCTCGTTTTTCTTATCTGTTCTGCCCTCCTAATTCAGTTGAGGCGACACGGTGCCCATTAATGGAAAGGTTAGGCTATTCCAGAGATTCTTTAGGCTGGCTACTGCAGACTTTCAGTGCCATGTTTCAGACGTCTCCATCTAATTGATATGTTTATCCACAGTCTTTTTTTTTTTTTTTTTGTAGGTTAAGTCGTTTTAGTTTCCTGTTTAATTTGATAATGGCGTCAGTAACCTAGATGCTGCGAAACTAATCTTAGTGCATGCTGCCCATTAGTGGAAAGGATAGGCCGTGATATGTTGCCCGCCAGTGCAACATATCATGGCCTTAATATGTTGCCCATCAGTGGTGCGTTGCCTGTTAGTGGGAATTACTGGGAATTTTAGGGTGCAGCACATGACCTGTTTAGTGAGAATTAATGGGAAGTTTAAGGTGGACACATGGCCTGTTCAGTGAGAATTAATGGGAAGGTCAGGCTGACACACGATGCCCGCCGGTGGGAAGGTTAAGCTGTGATGTGTTGCTTGTTAGTGGGAATTAGTGGAAAGGATAGGCTGTGATACGTTGCCCATTGGTGGGAAGGTTAGGCTGTGATACATTGGTGATTCACATTGCTACCAAGGGCCGATGATGCCTTAACATCCCCGAATGGCATTTTGAAATACCTTCACTCACCCAATCATATTTGACTTGGAACTCCCTTGTGATAATTGGCCAGCATCCAAGCCTCAAGGATTCTGTAACTTAACCAGCAGTAGTGCAGATCATTCTTGCCCTTGAGAATCTCTGTAGGTGCATCGTAAGATTTGGGATGCCAGGTCCCTTGATGCCACATAGCCTCCGTACTGTGTCGTCCACAACAGTCATGGGTTCTTGATACCACATAGCCCCTCTCTACCATGTTGTCCACAACATTCTTAGGTTCTCGATGCCACATAACCTCCGTACAATTGTTCGCAACAGTCTTTGGTTCTTGATGCCACATAGCCCCTGTGGTGGGTAGTTCAGTCTTGGGTCTTTGATGCCACATAACCTCTGTACCATGTTGTCCACAGCAGTCTTGGGCTCTTAATGCCACATAGCCCCCTCTGTACTGTGTTGTCCATAACAGTCTTGGATTTTTTTATGCCACATAGCCCTCATATCATGTTCATAGTCTCTCATCCAGCTGCTGCTGTTTGGAGATATATTCAAGCACCCTTTTCTAAAATTTATATAATTTAATGTTTATTATGAATATTCAGCAATGTTTGTCATATGTACTGTACTCAAATCTCTGTGTTGCCGTATAATGTACACTGTATAGACACATTTCTCACTCCATCTCCCTTTGTTTAAGTTAGCAAGTGGGAATGTTGAACAGGTGTGTTATTTTCTCTCTTGTTAAAAAAGTTTTCATTAAGTGAAAGTTTCCAAGTGTATTTAAAAAAATTATATAATGTTTTTACCTAGTTTTAAAGTTTGATCCTTGCTATGTTTCTATGATCAAAAAACATTTTACAAATGATTTGAACTTTGCTGATAAGGGTTGAATCTTTTGTAGCATTTAGTTGTAAATATAATTTTATTTGTGATTACATTTGTGAATTTAGTAAGTGCGTTTATGAATTAGGTGAAATGTGAAATAGACTCCCCTACTGTAAGTATGCTCGTGAATTAGATTGAACATTGTGAAAGAGACACCCCCACCCCTTTTTGGTATATTAGTAGACCCATATAAATCTAACATAGTCTCTCTTTGCTGGGAAGGTTTTTCCTGAAATCTCAATTTGTCTTTGTTTAATATCTCTTCACACCCACTTGGTTTTCTGTCTTAACTGACATTCTGGCAGATATAGAGAGCTTGTACTTGTAGTTTTATGGACCTGTATATGAATTAGGTGTCATTATTCTTTCTGTCTTGGTGAAATATGTTTGGTGAACGTCATTTTAATACTGTTTTTGCTTTCAGAAGTGAGAAAGTGTCCTGCAGCTGCATTCAGAGTTGGTGTAGTACTTCTCACCAATAAAACTCCATCTTGCGGATGTGTTGGACCCATGGAGCCTTTCTAAGGAGCGTGTTACTGCCAGCTAGACTATAGTAAGTAACTAGATTGCTACAGCAATAAGCTGAAGCCTTATACTAATAATTTATTTGTACGTTATGCACATTGGACAGTCCAATTCCATGTGACAGAACAACCCTACCTAAACAGTCAGCTAACTGGAATCTAAGCATACATGTACATAGAAGAGTAATAATCCTATCTTTTTCCTGTTATTTAGATTTTGATGGCCTTCAAATCCTCCTTAGTCTTAGTACAGTACCTTACCCTGACAATCTTGCCACTAAGAAACCATATTTTAAAGTTTTTTTCTTTTTTACAATATCTTACAATGCTTATTTTACAATAACCACAAAAGATCCTTAAATCAAAATGCAAAGACCCACTCTTAATGAATAACATAAAAAATTAAGTATCTCCTTCATCAAGGAAGCAAATGTCCGCAGTATTTTATACAGTAAGTGCAAACAAACAATGTTGAGAGTTCTTCCAATTCTTGAGAACTGTGCTAAGTAAAAATGTATGCTACCCGTCCTCAAATGGTTCAGTGATGGTGGCCATGTCTAGCTGATGGCAAAATGCAACCAACTTTTTCGTGTTACTTCATCATTAATGACTTGAAATTCAGACTTCCAGAGAATATTATGGTGTTCAGTAGAAAGGAGTAATAGAAGGTAAAGGGAGATGCAGAAAGAATAGAGGACTTATTAAAAAAAAAGTAAATTAACAAATTAATAGTTAATTGTTATTTTTGTGTACATTCATCTTTTTATTGATCTGGGTTCACATCCACTTGGCTTTCTGTCCTAACTGACATTCAGGCAGATGTAGAGAATTTGTACTTGTAGTTTTATGGGCCTGTATATGAATTAGGTGTCATTATTTTTTCTGTTTTGGTGAAATATGTTTGGTGAACTTCATTTTAATACTATTTTTGCTTTCAGAGATGAGAAAAGATCCCGCAGTTGCGTTCAGAATTGGTGCAGTACTTTGCACCAATAAAACTCCATCTTGTGGATTTGTTTGACCTGTGGAGCCTTTCTAAGGAGCGTGTTACTGCCAACAAGGCTATAGTAAGTAACTAGATTGCTACAACAATCAGCTGAAGACTTATACTAATAATTTATTTGAAAATTATGCACATTGGAAAGTCTAATTCCATGTAACAGCACAACCCTACCCAACCAATCAGCTAACTGGAATCTAAGCATACAGTACATTGAATAATAATCCCATCTTTTTCCTGTTATTTAGATTTTGATGGCCTTCATATCCTCCTTAAACTTAATACAGTGTCTTATCCTAACAATCTTGCCACTAAGGAATCTCATTTTAAAGTTTTTTTTTTTATAATACCTTAAAATGCTTATTTTACAATAACCACAAAAGATCCTTAAATCAAAATGCATTGGCTCACTCTTATTTTCTAACATAAAAAATGACATATCTCCTCCATCAAGGGAGCAAACGTCCTCAGTACTTTTATACAGCAAATGCAAATGTACAATGTAAAGAGTTCTTCCAATCCTTGAGAACTGTTATTCTAAAAATGTATGCTGCCAATCCACAAGGGGTTAAATGATGATGGCCATGTATTTTTGTGCTTTTTCTTTTCTAAACTGCGAGCAACTTGCAACCAACTTTTTGGTGTTATTATTATTATTATTATAATTTGGCAGCAGACCCTCTTTTAAACAGGCTCTATTGAATATTATTGCTGCTTCAGCTGCATTTATTTTGTAGAAGACTTTTTCTATTTTCCTTATTGCGGACTTCTCTTCAGTGAAATGACAAATATAGGCGAGCTGTTAGCACGCACCTCCACTGAAGAGAAGTCCGCAATAAGGAAAATAGAAAAAGTCTTCTACAAAATAAATGCAGCTGAAGCAGCAATAATATTCAGTAGAACCTATTATTATTATTATTATTATTATTATTATTATTATTATTATTATTATTGTTATTATTATTATTATTATTATTATTATTATTATTATTATGATTATTATTATCCAAAAGATGAACCATATTCCATGGAACAAGTCCACAGGTGCCATAGACTTGAAATTCAGGCTTCCAAAGAACATTATGGTGTTCAGTAGAAAGAAACAATAGAAGATGAAGGGAAATACAGAAAGAATAGATAAGTTATTAAAAAGAATAAATTAACAAATTAATAGTTGTTACTTTTGTGCACATTCATCATCTTCTTGAATTGGGTTCTAAATTTAACCAAAATTGCTCTCTTACTCTTGTTCAGATATGGGCATGATGAAGTGAATGGCCTTTCTATTTCCAAGTGAATGGTTGCCTAGTGTGAAAAAATAGTATTAAAGAAAAATCTGTTGCTTAATTAAACTTCAGCTTTGAGATTTGAATGCGCAAAAGGAAGGTGTTGAACATTTTGAAAACCTTTTTTCGTATTACAGATTCCATCCATGAAGAACCAGGTGGACAAAAATATCTCAAGACATTTTTATTTTCAAGACTGAAGTTTTTCAACCTCAATCAAGTGGACACAGTTTCCTCTGAAAACTCTGCAGACTAGGAACAACTGCAGGGACTTCTTCTAATGTTGTTTGCTGTGAAGTTGAACATAAGAATGTGTATGGCATAAAAGCTTTTATTTAGAATTATGCATCAACTAGAAATGATTTTGACATTACCCAAAGAAAGGTTGAAATGAGGGTTCCAAAGCGTTGAGATACTTAAACCAGTGGGCCCTTTCTACTTTCATTTTCATTAAATTCAACAGATGTGCTCCTGCACTAGAAGTAACGGAAATACAAAATTCATTTCATTTATTGGCAACTAGTCTATTCAATTTGGCTTAGGACCCAAGTTTAAAATTTCATATCTTATCAGAATGGAAAGGATTTATAGTAAATTTTGCAGTCTCTTAAAAAGTTTCAATATGCTGAGTTAAGTTTTGTCCTGCATTCAACTCTCAAAAACAAACGTATCTTTAGTGGTTCTCCAACTTTCAATACAACAGTATTGGAAACAAATGTCAAATCATCATTTCCTATTAATCGAGTTGTTATATTTTGAAGGAGTTGCAACATATTAAGTGAGGTCTAATCTAGTGCAAGTTAATGTCAACTCAGTGGTTTGGTTCAGCTATTCATAGTAATACTAAATATTTAAGCCATTGATTTAATTCTGTTAGTGTATAATTTGAAGAGGATGGTCGACATAACTTCATACTCATTCGTGTTGAAATTACATATATCAGTTGTAATCAGTCTTATAAATCAGTTTTTTATCGCTTTACAAACATAATTTAATATTGAATAAACCTGCATCCTGTAAATGCTAGACAGTATCATATATCGTACATGTTTTGTCACTAATTATGCATATTGTATTTGATGTAAAATTGGCATTCATTATGTTAATATAGCGATAAATTTGATTTTGTAACAAGGTTGATGGTTTTAGACAATGTTTTGTTTAGGAGCTTGGTTTATAATTATCTCAGCATTTTGCTGCTGTTGTCAAATAGGAAAGTCAGTTTTTTGCAGCTGTTTGCCAGATAAAGTAATTTTTTTATAGCTACTTGTCAGATAACAGTCTTGACTTGCTGATGTACTTGACACGAAACTGTTTGAGGTCATATGGCATGTTTTTCACTTTAGTTTCTGTTCAGCTTGAGATGCAAACCTACAAATAAGTATATTCATATTTTCATTCAACTCCAGTTAAAATGAGTGGTGGTATTATTTAAATGTAAGAGAGAGACAGTATGTAGCTTTTTCCTGTCCCACCCTCAACCTGTAAAACATTCTAGCCTTCTTCACTCCCTTGGCAAATTGCAAGTTGCCATTTTTTTTTAGTCTATATTTGGTATTTATTTGGTCTTTGATGGTTAATAAGTTGTCTGTAGAATAATTGATCTCATTTTGTGGGATTTGTTCCTCCTAGGTGTATGGTCATGTAGAATAATTGGTGTACTTGGACAATTGCGTGGGTAAGAAAGTTTGTACATGTGAATATGAATTAAGTAAGAAAGTTTGTACATGTGAATATGAATTAAAAATCCTCAGCTTTTCCATTTTTTGTGTGTATGTGGGTGTACAAGTTTCTTTTCCATTAACTGCTTCATGAAGCCGCCTGCTCTTCTGGGGCCCCTTAGGTCCGTGGTTCTCAGCCAGGGGTGCGTCAGCAATTTCCAGGGGAGACATGAGCCTTAGGGAAAATTGAAAAATTCTCTAATTATATTCGTTATTCTCTTAAGAGTGAGGATGTTTATAAAAAAGTGCAAACCTATCGCCTTATAAAGTTAGTTTTCTATATTCTTATAAAAAAAATGGAAACCTATCACATTATAACATTAGTTTCCTATAGTCTACTACTCTAGTTAGACTCGTTTGGCTTACCGTGTTTTGTAAGTATTTGCCTCCCTCCTTATCCCTCGAAACCCTTTCTCTTTTCATTTTCCATCAAATCTGGGAGGGAATTTTACTCATAGATGCAAGGGGCCCCATGGAGGGAAGGACTACCTCTTAGAAGGGGCTTGGTAATAAAAAGGCTGAGATCAACAGTAGGAGGCTAATCAATTCTATGGCTATTGACCCTTTTTTTTTTCTAAGGTGAAGACAGGTCAGAGTGATCAGGGTTGATTTTTTGAGGCTCAATCCAACTTGTCCAACAGGTCTCTTATTTGTATGTTAGAGTTTTTATTGAATATGCTCTTTTATGTCATAACTTTTGATGTAATGCCTTCTATTTTGTAAGTAGTGGTATTTTTTTCTTTTGTGCATCTTGAACTTCTTGGGTAACTTTCTAGCTGGGTGCTTTGTTCTTAAAAATCTAGTAGCTTATGTAGCCTATGTAGGCTTAATTCTTGTCTCCCAAGTCTTCAGGTGGTAGATCAGGTTTGGCCAAGGCTATTGGTTTCTATGGGATACTGTTAACATTGATGGTTGATTCTTATTGCTAATTTCAAGACATTGCCTACGATGCATTTGAGGTGAAACCTGAATTAAAATCCACAATCTCCTGGATTTCACCGATTGTTTTTATATGACTTAAACTAGGCCTAAACATATCCAAAACAGTGTCTTAAGAATGACTCTTTGCTTGTGAGTCTACTCAGTCAAGTTAACAAAAATTCAGACATCCTTTGTGACTGTTAGTACTGTATATGGCGAGAAGTAAGGGAACCTACTTATGTGCAATCCAGTTTTGGCAATTGGGTTGCTGTAGTAATAGATGAACACCCTTTTTACCCTTTTTTACCACTTGTTGTCATGCAAATAAACTTCCACAAGACAGTTACCCTCTTATAATGTTTTGTATGGAATCTATGCCCCTTTTTTCTCACTATCTTATTCATTTGAACAGTCTTTTGTCCAGTTTTCTTGTTAATGTTTATTTTAGGTCCTTTTTCTGATATTTTTTTGTGCTTAGATGCTATTTACATAAGGTAACATAAAGCTTATATTTTCCTGTTTCATTACCAAGTCTTATTTAATTCCACTAAGCTGTCTTAGTTGAAACATATTCAAAAAGTGGCAGAAAAAACACAGCACTTACTACATTACAAGTTTTACTTGGAGAAATTTTGGTTCACTGACACCTTTCTCCCTATTATCAGGTTGTAGATTTCTTGTGCTGTTATGTATTTTTCCTTCTTGACGTTGAATTTCCTTCAGAAATTGTGTACAATGAAGTGGGTACCGTTTGCAGAATGCCCTATGTAGCCCATAAAAGATAGAGCTAAAGGCTCTCTGCAGCAGGTCCTTTGGTCCCTAGCTGTGTTGCAGAAAGCAACACAGCTCTGCATCCAATCCATTTGGTCTTCCTGTCTAGCTGTCATAGTTTCTTCAACTATTTTATCTTGTTGAAACCCACATTCAGGATGAGGGAGGTCAGACTGTTGTATGAACTTGGATGGTTGATTCCCATTTTCAATTTCTAGGATGCATTTGAGGTGAAACCTGCAAATACAGACGTTCCTCTACTTACAAACGGGTTACATTCCGAACGGCTATGCTTGTCTTGATTTGTTCATAAGTCCAACTTGATATACGTAGACAATACATAAAGTATTACAATATTTATGGTTTTTCATACTAAAACACAATACTAGTACTGCTAGTGCATTGTATAGAGTATTTTATTAATACATATGATAATGTAAAACCTATATAGATTAATTACTTTAGGCAAATTATGATAATACAGTAAATTGCAGTTTTGATTTACAATCACGGTTGTTCGTATCTCCGAAAGCTCATAAGTACAGTTGAGGAGCGTCTGTATATGGCAATAAGTAAGGGGACCTACTTATATGCAGTCCCATTTGGGCAATTTGGAGTCCTGTAGTAATAGACGAAGACCCTTTTTACCATTTTGTACTACTAGTTGTCCTGCTAATAAACTACCAGAAGACAGTTTCCCTCTTGTGCTGTTTCATATGAAATTTATGCCCCTTTTTTCTCTGTCTTATTCATTTAAACAGTCTTTGGATGTGCTTTGTAGTACAGGATTTGTTTCTCTCCTTATGATGAGAGATTTATGCAAACAACTCTCATTTGTTTTTCACCTGTCACTGAAAACAGAGCCTTTGGATGGGCCCTGAGATGGAAATTGTCACTTAGTAGTCCCTAAAAACTGCATTTTAGTAATACAGTAGTAATAATTATAATACTAATTTCCCTCCCTCTCTCTCTTTTCTCTTCTAGCTGAAAGAAATTGTAAAATCACACTCAAGTGACTGTGATGTTGGATGTCCTCTGTGGACAAGATGAAAGTTTACATATATACAGTAATGCTTGTATCAAGAAAATGTGTAAAATGATTCAGATTTTATTTTTTTTATTACATTTAAGGTTATGTGACTGCAATATTTATGGGTTTGTAAAAATTGTGAAAGCTACATTTGACTTTTTTTTTAAATAAAATTTCTTGTGTTTTATTTTTGATAATGTTACAGATGTTGCTCTCTCTCTCTCTCTCTCTCTGTCTCTCTCCCCAGAACAAACCTGTTATCTGAAGAAAAGCCTTTATTGTCATTTTCAAGCAGAGACCAAGTTCGTGGATGTTGTATGTAGATGCGGACAAATCATTTATGTAGTATTTGAGAACAGACCAATCATGGAGAAAATCTAAATTTATACAGAAGTGGGAGAGATGTCTTGTGAAGGAGGTGTGACTCCCATTCCTTTACCCCATTGGTTCCTGACCTTTTTTGGCAATGACCCAAAATCTTGTCCAAATTAACCATGGCAACTCATGCCCTCGTAAACATTTTTTTAATTTAATTATGCAATTTCCTCTCAAAGGTCCTATGTCTGTAATGTTCTGCTTAGATATTAATGAATTATGTATTCTTAATACAGTATTTTCTCTAATATAATTATAATGAGTGTCCTCACTTGTCTGTCAAACTATGATGTATAACTGTGTGTTTTTGTTTTGTCTCTTCATTTTTGCTCCTATTTGATCCCCACTTGTGTTTTGCATAGTTAACTCCCAGTGAAGTCTGGGGTAGTTCAGAGTACTCAATCATTTTGTCTCCTTTCATGCCCACAGTATATTTTCATCCTCGGGTGTTCTTGTTAATTGCCTCTCTTTTTCGTTCTGGAAATTGGTTTTTTTAGCAGCCAGTTATTTTACATTTTTTTCTGTTCCTCATCAGTTCTGCTTGAAGTTTTGTTGCCAGACATGTAAGGTGGTCATACAAGTGTGTGTGAACCTCAGCCTGAGATATAAATGCCAATTTATATTTGCGAGTTGTTTATGAATTTGCCTGCTCTTCAGAATTTATATTTTAATTTCAGTTCCTGCTATATCTGCACTATTTTCTGCCTCTCTCTCATCTTCTACTCTTGCTTCTTACCCAGCCCATTGCATCAGTTATTCACATCCAATGGTGTCATTATCTTTATTGGACTTCACCTCTTACCCATCACCTTCCTGCCCAGGTAGATCATTGGTTCCCATGAGGCCATTGTTTGTACTTCATACAAATACATCAAAACATTTGATTTATGTTTAAAGGTCCTTTGTCTCCCTTCTCTTGTTGGTGCAAGATTGCGTCGTCAGCTTGAGAGTGAAGTTTTAAATAGGGTGGGGTTGCAGGAAAGGTGAATAACATCCCCATTGAAGAGTCTTATCTAGCTCGCATGTAAGCCTGGGATTTTCTTAGCAATATTTAGCATAATCATTCTGCCCTTAAGGTGCATAAGTAACAAATCATATAAATGCAATGATTTGAACAAACGAAATGAGCGTTCGAAAGTTTGCTATTGTATTTTGTTTACATGCTTGTATTGTGTGGTTATTTGGATTGATACAATTGTAGATATGCAGTCTTGTGCAGTTATGGTAACAGTGTTGTGTTGTTTGTTAATTTTGTACCAAGTATTGATCATTTCTAACTCTGTCACTTTTCATGACCTATTTTGTGATAGCTGTAATCGGTGCAGTTTTTGTTTTTCTGGTTAAGAGATCAAACCTGATGTGTCCTTTTGAAAGTCTCCTGCCGGCTGGATCCTCCCCAAATGGTACTAACTCATATCTACATCCCAACCATCAAATGCATCTTCTATTTCAGTTTTTCCCTTATTTTCACATGTTATTCCATTCATTTTGCCATCAGATCATCCATCTCTAACCTTTAGACATACCCAGATTAGAAGTCTTGACCTTTCTGTGTAATTAAGTACACTTGGCATCCCATCTCAGTCACTTCGTAGTCTCTAGATGGTCTGGTTAAACTACTAAATGATAAATTCATAATCCACATTGGAAGGTGGTAAGGTTTCACCTCAGATTTTAGACTTATGCTAGAATATTTTCTTCATTTTCAAGACTCATACTTCTGCATTGGCTTTCTCTCTGTTTGCCTTACTGACCCTGATATCTTTAGATATCATCCAAGAATCTTTTGTTTTCACTGGAACATATACTATCTGCTTCTGTTCTGACCATTTTTGTATCAGTCGTGTTTTAGCCGTTGTTCACCATACCCATCTGCAGTCTCTCTTGTAATTATTGGATGCCATCACGTGTGGTTACATTGTACACTTGAAGTCTTCCTTTTTAAACACTTGCCATACCTACTTCTTTCCTTGACTTTTTTTGTCTAAATTTTGTACATAAAGTGGCTTCTTGGAAATGACATCATCATTTGTGCCAAGTTTCATATGACCAGCATCCTTTCATCCCCCCTAGATGCACCCACATTTTAGCCTTTACTTAACATTCGTTCTCACTCCTGTCTCCAGTCTTGCTCTCCAACCAGTCCAACTTCCTCCTTTCACTCCCTCAGGCCCTGAATGAATGGGAGTGCTTGGCTTTAAAGCCAGATTTACGTCATATGATAATTTATTCTGATTGCAGAGTTGCCCTGCAATGTACAGTGCATTGTTTTCAGTGTTTGAACCATAATGGAGGTCCCTGTTTCTTATCGGTGAGGCATTCTAAATCGTTCATGAAGTGCTGAGTTTATACTGCTGTAATTTCCACTGTCATGGTGTTTATTTTCCAGTTTGTAGACTGGCAATACCCCTCTTGCTTAACCAGTCTTCCTCCTGACCATGAACAGTTGGTTTTCATCTGCATAGCTAAATCTGCTTCCTTTATTTTGTTTTTCGACCTGCTTGCATTTACTAGGTTTGTACATCAGCATTTATTGCTTCCAATACTATGCATACCATTTTAGGCCTTAGTTTTGGTTTATTTTGTTGGCTGATTTTGAGTATGTATGGCCTTCTGTGATCTCATGTTGCAGCTTTTCAGTTTAATCCTCCATAATTTCCATTTGTACACGTTTCTGGTTACTTACTTCATTTCATCCATCCATCCATGAATATTCTTTGGTGCCTGCCTCCTCGGTTTCATTCTATCTTGTCCCATGAATAACAGGTTCGACCGTACACTTGACTAACTTCATCCAATAATTATTTGCTAGTGGCACTCACAACCTCTTAGATATTGTTGTACCTTAACTCCATTTATGACCCAATAAAGTTCAGCCATTGTAAATAATTGTATGACTAATTCTGTAATGTGTCAACTTTCTTGTGAAACTCGTAGCTCACCCAGCACTGCTGTTCCTCCAAGTCTGATATTCCTTTTCCTTTGTGTCAAGACATTCCTCTCTCTTTTGAATTCAGGTTTAGCCTAACTCCTTAACTTCTGACATGTGCTGTATCCTCTCTTCATCCTTTACAGAGCTTTCCTAGAGTCTGTGACTTCTGCTCGGCTGTTAATATTTGGGTCTTGGGTCTTAAGTTTTTCCTGGATGTGCCCATGTAGGGATCATTTCAGTGGTTTGACTTTAATGTACACTTGTTTTTAAAGGCAGCTGTACTCCACCTCCTTTGAACTTGCCCTAGTTCCTTTGTCATAAGTCATAGAAAATCATTTTGTTTCATTCTGATGACTTCTGGGGTTTTGTCAACAGCATACGTAGCATTCATGGCATGGTATCTTTTCTGTGAGGTCATTTTCCCAGGTATTTTGTAGGAGATCCAATGTCATCATCATCTTTGTTGTGATTGGTTTATCAAGTCATTCGTCTTTCATATTGCTTGTTGGAGTCCAGGTGTGTCGTATGGCCTGTCCACACTAGCGGGCATGCCCGTGGGGCACTTTCAGCTGTTTATATTTTCTCTTGCTTCTGAAGCATTGTTACCAGACAATGGCATCATTCTGGCTCCATGCTCAGTCAGTCAGTATAGAGGAACTTGTTATGGGAACAGTGTTTCCCAGTTGGCCAGTCCCTGTTAGTGTGGGCAGGGCCATTTGTCTCTTGTTGGAAAGTCTCCCTTCATAATTTAGTGAAAGAATGAATCTTTCGCTCTTGGGATTCTTGCAGAAGATTGAATCTGAAAGCCACAGGAGTTGATGTGTCTACTCATGCACATGGCCTTGTGTTGCATGGTGTGCAAGCAACTTTGTTTTGAAACTTGGTGTCCAGGTACCCTTTCACAGTGGGATTCAGAACTTGGTCTCTTTGCACGAATGAACAATAAGGGCTTTTGTGAAATATTTTGGTTTATTTGTGTGGAAGAGTTAATTTTTCTAAAATTAAGATGTTTCACTTTTTATGCAATGTTGCAAAGGGTCTCTCTCTCTCTCTCTCTCTCTCTCTCTCTCTCTCTCTCTCTCTCTCTCTCTCTCTCTAATACCAGGTACAAAGAAGTAAAACAAGCCACACAAAAGTCACAGGTAACCTTTTTTAGAAACTACATGAAGGTGTTTAAAATTGAGCCTTAGTTGCCCCAGTGCTTAGCATGTATGCCTCAGATCTATAAATCAATCAATGAACAATACCTAAAAGGTATGGTTGAAATGAAAGTGCTTTTTATAGAAAAGTTATAAGTGTTTTTATTAAGGCCAAAGTGAAAGGTCCAAGAGTACCAGATTGAGCACTAAGACTCAGCCCAAGAAATGCCTGCCTATCAGAAGATGACCTGAAACTTAAGAATACAAGACCTGTTTGGGGCTAAGTACTGTCAGCCCACCTCATGTGGTGCACTGTAGGCATTACTTCAGGTTCTTAGCAACGTGCCTTCAGTCCCTAGCTGCAAACTCACTCGTTCCTTTCACTTTACCTCCTTACATATGTTCTATCTTGCTGTCCACTCTCTCCTAACAATTGATTCATAGTGCAACTGCTTTATGATTTTCCTCCTGTTACACCTTTCAAACCTTTCACTGTCAAATTCCGTTTCAGCACTGAATGACCTTAGTTGCCCAGTGCTTGGCATGTGGCCTAAATACCATATTCAATTCAATTACGAAAACAGGTGAGAAATGGTCCAATAATAATCTCATGAAATTCAGAGAATAGATAGTTCAGAAATATATATAAAACTGATATTTATAGGAATGTGGTCATTTAGAATCTGTTTCCAAAGACGTAAGCTTAAGCTAATGAAGAACGTATCAGGTGGTGACGTCAATACCATTAAAAATGACGTCATTGATGGCGTTCTTGTAAAGCTATGACGTCATTGATAAGTATTCGTGAATGTTCAGTACTATGACGTCATAGATTGACTACCATCCACAGAAAAGGTGACGCGTATTGTAAGGTGTCTACCGTACACCGAAATAGGTTATGACGTAATAGACGTATTGTATAGATAGTAAATAAAAGCCATTGAAAAACCCTACGCAATTTTATTCGAGTCCCATAAAAATAATTTTCAAAATTAGGTTACTCGTGATAATAAAATAAAAAATTTTTTTAATTCCTTGGAGCCAGCATTGCAATGCCCCTAAGGAGGGGGAGGGGGGAAGAGTGCCCTCAGCTGGAGGCCATAAAAACCAGTCTAGGTCACTACCAACTTTGAAACCGACCCCAAAAAGAGCTGTTTTCTAAACTGGCACCTGATTGGTCGAGATGGGTAAAGCCTTGTCAGCTTTCCTTGTGGCTTCCGAGATGCATATGCATGTTTTCTATGTCGATAGTAAAGGTTGTTAGACTATTTTAAATTGTCAGTGAATGACGATACGTACAGGGAGCCCAATGTTAGCGTGGTAAAGTTTAGCACTAGGACAAACCTAGACCTACGCTCACACTTATGGCTGTAGCTCCGTATCTTAGACAAATGATTGATCGACTGACGTTGTGGCGTCTTCATGAAACATGCCGTGAAAACCTCGTAGGCTCAAACGACCAGAGTTTCGTTCCCCAAAGCATACAACTGGCCCACCACCCAAAAAATTTTCAAAGTCCGGTTCCTCTAGAAGACAACTCGTGGACAACTCTACGGAATATAAACGTACATTCTGGTATTGTGGTTTCCGCTTTTGCCGAGATTTCGAAACCAAATGGGTTTCTCTCGAGTCTTTTCAGTAGAAAATGGGTCTTTGTGTATGAATTAAACCTCACAGAAAACAGGGGAACAAGAAACAGAAGACGGTGACGATGTTAAATCTATTATCTCGAACGCTTTAGCCATCATAAGACTGACTTTGTACCTGGCAGAGATCTTGACTTAGACCTATAAAGGTTAATTTACTCGTCAATATTCACTGAAATGGCTATTTTATCCTCATTTTCATTGATATTTATATATAAAAATGCCGTAATTCTTTTTAATAAGTATTTGACTAAAATAACTTCGTACATTTTAAGGGCCTCACACAGCCAGTTCCTCGGCATCTTCCAACATTTTGACGTCGAATCTGACATCATTTCGTCAATACTGGTGACAATATTTAAGTCTAATCATGTTTATAAACGTGGAAGACTTAAGTTTATCACAAACATTGCCATTTTGATGTCAAATTTGACGGCAAAACGCTAAAATATGTCAGAAATAAGCTCCTGTGACACCCCGATATAGAAATGCTCTATAGGAGTGACTTCAAATTCGCAGATTATTTTCTATTATAATTCTCATTTAGCTGAAATTTTTAATGCTGAATTGATCAATTTCACTTAAAACTTTTATCATTAGGTTTCGTTCTTTAAAATAACTTTTCCTGGTTAACTTTTTCCACGTAAATTCGATGATATAATGCATTTAATTATAACTTGCAAAACACCGATTTCCATGATTTGAGGGGGCATATTTTTATACCAGAGAAATGAGACACAAACATTAAATTATTTTGCTTATATTTATGTATTTTTACGGTATTTTTTGCCGATTAGTTTCAAGCTTTATTCAAAACCACTTATCTATTGCAACAAATTTTTAATTGGAAATTTAGCTGCATTTTAAATTGCTTCAATTGCAAATTTTTAGGCTTAGCCTTTTAACCTAAGCAAAAGAATTACAGGAATTTTGTAAGTAAACCAAACAAAAAACTAATTAACTTTATTTTACTTCAAATTACAAGTCATCCTCCAGTTTTTGTTACAACAAAAGCGATTGATTACACCAAGACACATACAGACTCCCCAAAAGCAGACAAGTGGCCCAAACCCCTTCGGGTGGAACAAGCGTGCCTTGAGGCACTCCCCCCTTCCCAAAAATACCACCACTTCGTCTTACAGGCCTAATACCACCATTCAATGTAAGTGATTGAGTCAGGTAAATGGTCGGAGACGTGCAAAGCTAATGTCCTCCTGCCCTGAGTTCTTCCTCCCCCAGCAGGACAGCAGGTCGGACTAACGTCAACCTTCACCGTACACGTGGACCACCAGGCCAGTTTAGGTTCTGTGTGATACGCCTCACAAAAATCCATCCCATTGCCAGGTCATTAGGAAGAAAAGTTAGCGCCATTAACGTATTTAGGGAGGAATGTCCTACACCTGATTTGGGACATTCCTTTGGGTGTATTTTGAAGTTGAGATGATTCTCAAATCTTCCAGTTTTAACAAACTTTGAAAAGCAGTTTTATACTGATCACCAGAACAGGACTGATTATTTTTTATGAGTCGTTTTGTATTGCTCACCAAATACACTATTTTAAAAGTCCCTGCTTTTGCATATTAGTGCCTAGAAACTAAAAATTCTGTTCAGTGTTGAAAGTGAAATGTGCAATTTCATGTTGCTCACAAAAAAACCCTTCACATTATAGTGCAACTGCAATGTTTTCCTCCTGTTACGCCTTTCAAACCTTTCTGTTCTCAATATCCCTTCCAGTGCTGAATGACCTCATGGGTCCCAGAGCGAGGCCTTTGGCCTAAATTCTATATTCCATGCCATTCCAAGTCAGTTATGCCCAACTGTCTGTTAGTTATGACTAACTACCGATACTCATTCCTGTTTCATTAACTAATTATGCATTTCCCAGGTTTCTGAATTACTAATTCTTGACGATGCAGTCACCTTTATATAAAAAATATCCTAGAGAAA
Source organism: Macrobrachium rosenbergii (assembly GCF_040412425.1). Classification (NCBI taxonomy): domain Eukaryota; kingdom Metazoa; phylum Arthropoda; class Malacostraca; order Decapoda; family Palaemonidae; genus Macrobrachium; species Macrobrachium rosenbergii. The sequence continues at coordinate 97,878 of NC_089766.1, forward strand.
GCTAAACCTCTATTCTTGGGAGTACTGTTAGGCAAAATCTACGCAACAAATTAACAGACTTCCTGAAGGCAAAACAACTACAAATTAACAGACTTCCTGAAGGCAAAACACTACAAATTAACAGACTTCCTGAAGGCAAAACACTACAATTTAAAGACCTCCTGAAAAACACTGCAAATTAACAGACTTCCTGAGGACAAAACAACCACAAATTAACAGACTTCCTGAAGGCAAAACACTACAAATTAACAGACTTCCTGAAGGCAAAACCCATCAAATTAACAGACTTCCTGAAGGCAAAACCCTACAAATTAAGAGACTTCATGAAGGCAAATACAAATTAAGACTTCCTGAAGGCAAAACAACTATAAATTAACAGACTTCCAAAAGGCAAAACACTACAAATTAACAGACTTCCTGAAGACAAAAAAATACAAGTTAACAGACTTCCTGAAGGCAAAACAACTACAAATTGACAAACTTCCTGAAGGCAAAACAACTACAAATTGATAGACTTCCTGAAGGCAAGACCCTACAAATTAAGACTTCCTGAAGGCAAAACCCTACAAATTTAACAGACTTCCTGAAGGCAAAACCCTACAAATTTAACAGACTTCCTGAAGGCAAAACCCTACAAATTTAACAGACTTCCTGAAGGCAAAACCCATCAAATTAACAGACTTCCTGAAGGCAAAACCCATCAAATTAACAGACTTCCTGAAGGCAAAACCCATCAAATTAACAGACTTCCTGAAGGCAAAACCCTACAAATTAAGAGACTTCATGAAGGCAAAACCCTACACACTAACAGACTTCCTGAAGGCAAAACCCTACAAATTTAACAGACTTCCTGAAGGCAAAACCCTACAAATTTAACAGACTTCCTGAAGGCAAAGCCCTACAAATTTAACAGACTTCCTGACAGCAAAATACTACAAATTAACAGACTTCCTGACGGCAAAGCCCTATAAATTAACAGACTTCCTGAAGGCAAAGCCCTATAAATTAACAGACTTCCTTAAGGCAAAACCCTACAAATTAACAGACTTCCTGAAGGCAAAACACCACAAATTTAACAGACTTCCTGAAGGCAAAACCCTACAAATTAACAGACTTCCTTAAGGCAAAACCCTACACACTAACAGACTTCCTGAAGGCAAAACACCACAAATTTAACAGACTTCCTGAGGCAAAACCCTACAAATTAATAGATTTCCTTAAGGCAAAACACTACAAATTTAACAGACTTCCTGAAGGAAGAACCCTACAAATTAACAGACTTAAGGCAAAACCCTACAAATTAACAGACTTCCTGAAGGCAAAACACTGCAAATTAACAGACTTCCTGAAGGCAAAACAACTACAAATTAACAGACTTCCAAAAGGCAAAACACTGCAAATTAACAGACTTCCTGAAGGAAAAACTACTACTGTACAAATTAACAGACTTCCTGAAGGAAAAACTACTACTGTACAAATTAACAGACTTCCTGAAGGTAAAACACTACAAATTAGCAGACTTCCTGAAGACAAAACACAACAAATTAGCAGACTTCCTGAAGACAAAACACAACAAATTAACAGACTTCCTGAAAACAAAACACAACAAATTAAGAGACTTCCTGGAGACAAAAAACAACAAATTAACAGACTTCCTGAAGGCAAAACAACTACACTATAACAGACTACATGAAAGTAAAAGCAATGTACAGACATTTTAAATAAAAACCTACCACACACTAACCACAATTACTTTAGGGAGAATATCACAAACTAGTATACATTTCCTGAATGCTGAAGTTTAGAAAGTAGACTTTCTGAAAGCAAACTATCATGAAGAATCAGACTTTCTCAGGCTAAGTTTCACAGATGAATTGGCTTTCTAAAGGTGAAAGTATCATACGGTAACTTCCAAGTGCAAAAGTTTCTCAAACTGAGTTTCACAGATCAATCGACTCAAAAGTATCACAGTGACAAACTTCCTATAAAAGAGTTGCACAAATAACTTCCTGAATGAAAAACTACTACAGAAACTTCCCAGAACCTCAGACAGTGAAACGTGAAAGTGTCAAACCAAAACACTTTCTAAAAGCCAAAACTATCATAAATTAATGCAAGAGACTTCTAAAAACCAAAATGAAAAGTGAAAGTATCACAGACTAAGACACTTTCTAAAACCAAAACTACCATAAGCTAACACAACAGACTTTCTAAACACCAAAACCTACCAGAAGCGGGGACTTCCTGAATCCCAACTGATCTTGAAACCAACATTTTTCCTGAATCCAGGACTTGTTTCAAACACCATCAAACATATCCTGTGCTTTAAACCTTGTATCTCGTATTCAGATGATACTGACGATAATGAATTCTGAATCTGTCATAGTGCATCAGAAATACAGTCCAGAATTATCACAAGCAAAGCCTGGAGCCTAAATTCCACTGTCAATAAAATGCTAGGTTATCACAAACATACACTAGCTAAATCTCCAACACTACGTAAAATTTTTTTTAGACATTTAACCATCACAAGGTGGACCTTTGCTGTGTACCAAAACTGACTATTACAAAACTACGCAAACATTAAGCACACCTATTAACATTTATCAAACTCGTTTTCAGCATTATAATCACCAAACTTCGAACTATATCAGATTCCAAAACTTCATACACTGAATCCTAAAGCTTCACGAGCAGGGACTGCATTGAACCACAAACAATCATCATAAAAAACTATTTAATCCTACACCACATATCTCCAGTAGGCTTCCTGAATGACATTACTTCTTTCAACATTCAAAAAACCTCTACACAAATCCACTGACATCCAGAAAGGTAAGCTGCATACCGGTATAAAACCCAGGAAATTTTAAACACTGTCTTAAGTTACCCAAGATCAGGTATACTAACTGTAAAATCAATTGTCATTCTAGTGACTTCTCAAGGTAGCATGACTCAGTAAGGCATGTCAAGACCAATATTGGAGCAATGAAAAGTCCACACAAGTTATAAATCTGAATATCCTCATCATGATAAAATAAAATCTCGTATCTCATATTCTCCCAACAACAAAATGCTCCAGAACAGTTCTGTACCAACCTTACACAAGTACCTCACATCAGGGACATGCATCTCCAATTTTGGGAGCCAATGCATAGCTCAGTGAACCTATGTAACACTTTTTTCAATTTCTATAAACATTCAGGAGACACTCTGTGAACACCTAAAGCCACTTAACCTTGACAATCTGACGTAAGCATTTCAAAAATTGGCAATGAATATTGTTGTAACTTCTATAAGGATATGACAACTAGCTTCTCAATATCATCTGATTCGTCTAAATCCTGACCAAAATTTTTGTGGGAATACTTTCTTACATAGCATCTGATTCACCTAAATCTTACCAAGCTTTTCACTGGAATATTTTTACGTGAATTAAGCCTTACGTTAGAAAGGCAACCTAATAATGAGGTCAGCTTCTTCATTACATGACAGGGAAAACATTTGTTATAAAGTCCATATTTTGCATTCAGTCAAGTCTAGATTATTACCTCACACAGCTTCAAAATCCCAACATGCCTTTTGGCAAGGTATTGGGTGACAGTATAATCAGTATTAGAACCTTTCCAGTAAAAAAATGTCACACTGATACACATTAAACTTGTCAACAAGCTTAGTTTCTGTCAGTATTATGCCAAAGACCTCCATAAACATTTCTCTACGAAGCCTAGATATTACCTCACACACCTTCAAAATCCCAACATGCCTTTTGACAAGGTGACAGTATTAGAACTTTTCCAGTACAAAAATGTCACACAGATACACATTACACTTGTCAACAAGCTTAGTTTCTGTCAGTATTATGCCAAAGACCTCCATACAATCTCCTCTAGGATTAAACCAAACACACACACCCGATTTTGTCTAATTCCCTGGCGATGTTATGAACTTTGTTAGGTTTCTCACACAGACTTCTAAACATTGGCCATAGCAGTATTTATCCTTTCTTTATTTCAAGTACACGAATGTAATGTCAACCCTAAGACGTGGAGGTGTTTGAGCCCCCAGCTGGTACCCCCTTTTGGGAAGAAGGAATGTGTCCAAAATGTAATTAAGAGTTTTGTCGTATACTTGACTGCAAGGATAACTTTGGCTTTCCAAATGTTCTGATAAACTTACTTTATATTCTTAGAGACAACTCTTTAGTTTTTATAAATTTCTTGAAACTTTAAATCTTTTAAAATAAGATTGAGGAGTATTTTCGTGTAAACTGTTTAAAAAATCAGTCTTATACATCAGCAAAATTTTTTTAAATTCTGCCCAAGAAAATGATGCTTTACAAGTTATATTTTTCCCCATATTACATCACCAAATTGACACAAACTCAGTCAGGAAATGATATTTCAAATAACAGAATCTAATAATAAAAAATATATAGGTAAAATGTGACAGTTCAGAATAAAAAAAATTCCCCAAAATGAGAATTTTCTTGGAAAATAATCGAAAGATTTAGAAGTCATTCATATACAGTAATTTTACCTCTAACAATTTTAGTCAATTATCTATTAAAAAATGGCCATTCTTATATATAAATATCTCTGAAGACATTAAAATAACCCTGTCCACAAATATTCAAAAATAAATTCATACACAGCTCTAAGGACAGAACCCTGTCTGCTACAGAGCCAACCAACTATAAATGGTTAACACGTTCGAGAAAATATATATATAAACATCATAACCACAAATCTTTTGCTTAATTATTTCTCTGTCTTCTATGAGGTTTAATTAAAACAAGACCCAAGTTCTGTAACAAGACACAGGAGACAATCCGGCAAGAAATCTAAACAAAAAAGAAAAAAACAGATTGACAAAATGTACGTTGTATACATCCCGTAAATTCTCTGACAAGTTACCCATAGAGACACTGGACTTTTAAAAATTAGTTTTGGTGGGCCATCATATGTTTCGGGGAACAATATTCTGGTTGTTAAACCTACAAGGTCTTCAGGACATGTTTCATTTAAGACGATACACGTCAGCCAATACAAAATTTGCCCAAGATACAAAACTACAGCCATGAATGTTACCATAGGCCTAGGTTTGTCTCAGTACTCAACCTTACCACACTCACATTGGTCTCTCTGTACATAACATTATTCATTGACAATTTAAAATAGTCCAACAACCTTTACTAGCAACATAAAAAACATACATATACATCTTGGAAGCCACAAGGAAAGCATAACAAGTCTTTACCCATCTCGACCAATCAGGTGCCAGCTTAGAAAACAGCTCTTTTTGGGGTCGGTTTCAAGGTTGGTAGTGACCTAGACTGGTCTTTATGACCTCCAGCTGAGGGCACTCTTCCTCCCTCCCCCTCCTTCTTAGGGGCATTGCAATGCTGACCCCAAGGAGGCCTTTATTTTAAAATTCTTTCCAGTTTTGTGTATACAGTGTTTAAATATACATACAGTAGTTTATATACATATATATGAGGACTTCTGTACTCCAGCTTACGTCCCTTAATAATGAGCAAAAACTCTTTGTTTACAGATTACAGGCTACAGGTTTACAAGTTAAGGTTAAAAAAATTGTTATTTACAGACACTGCTTCAGTTCTCACTTTGTACATTAACCAGAAAAAGCCTTCCACCCAAACATTAAGGCTGGATATAATCCCTAACTTGATCACATTACATAACATAACCTTCCATAAACATAACTCCAGAACTCACTTAAAGACAATTGTGACAAAACAATTATCTTCACACTCAGAGATTTACTAGATTTTCATACCTGAACAATCCTAAGGTCCAAATATCTAAGATCATGGTGCAACTAAACTCCTAGAAGTGCTTGAAGGGTCAAGTTTAGAGTATAAATTGAAGACTTGAACTGAATTGAATTGAATATAGAATTTAGCCCACAGGCCAGGAAGCACTGGGACCTATAAACTCATTCAGCGCTGAAACGGAAATTGACAGTAAAAAGGTTTGAAAGGTGTAACAGGAGGAAAACCTCAAAGCAGTTGTTCTACGAATCAATTGTTAGGAGAGGGTTGAGGAAAGTAAGATGGAAAAAAGAGAATATGAAAGGTAAGAAATTTAAGAGTGAAAAAGGTTAAGAGTGAAGTACTTAATCCCAGAGGATATCGTGGAATTGGGTCTTCTAAAGTTCATGCGAAGATGCAATGCATTACTACCCTAACGCTATTCTCCTTATATTTTAATATATTTTTATCTATTCATTAATTTGGTTTTTCCTTTCTACGTTTCCAATAACCTTCTCTGACTTCCTAACGAACTCCATATTCTTTGGAAGCTTAAATTTCAAGTCAGTGGCCCCTTTAGTGGACTTGTTCCACATGAATAGGGTCCATCTTCTGGATAATAATAATAATAATAAAATAACTTGTGTAGTTTAAGTGTATTTAGTGTAAGAACGTAAGCCTGAAAATGGTTAAGAGTGAGGTACCTAATCCCTGTGTCTGGAAGCAATGGCTAAGACTCCTTGGGGTGTGTGTGTGTGTGTGTGTGTGTAATGATTCTTCAGAAGCTCATGTAAAGCACAGACTGTGCAGAACTGCTTCAGTAAAATGAGAGAGAGAGAGAGAGAGAGAGAGAGAGAGAGAGAGAGAGAGAGAGAGAGAGAGAGAGAGAGAGATTATCAAGTTTCTGTAGCTAGAACATTCTATATCACGTTTCTGTAGCTAAGACATTCTATATTAAGTTTCTGTAGCTAAGAACGTTGCCATAAAAAGTACTGTATCTCAGGTTCCTGTCAATGTTGGCCATATGGATAAAATTATGACAAATCTTACCAAACCTAGATTAAAATGTCTACACGTTACACCATATCTAAAGAGACATTGGATATTGTTTTAATTTTCTTGAAATGTTTCGGTGCCACTATAGACTTTTTTCCAGTAGTTTTTAAGGATGGGTTTTTCTTTCCTGGCTAAATGAAGGCTTAAGACTTGATGAGAACTGAGCAGTAAGCTGAAATACAGAAGTCTGTACAATATAACATCAATTACAAAATTTGGTATTACAATAATTCTTCCCATTATTCAAATTTTAAAAAGTTAAAAGTTATAACACTAAAAGTTTTTAAAAATAACTGTGAACTGAATCTTGATCAATTTAGTATTACAGTAATTATTCCAGTTATAAAAATTCTAAAAAGTTCAAATTTTAACAAAAACAAGTTTTAGCAATAACTGAACTGAATCTAGATAAATTATAAAATTTGTTTTCCATTATTAAAATTTTGAAATTTTAAATTTTCTAATAACAACAGTTAAGTGAATATTAATCTGATCAATTTAAGCTCAATGGGAAGTCTGTGCAACAACTGACACTAAGTAAATAAATATATAAAAAATAAACAAATTAACCTAAATTTATCTCCATATATCGAGACACTATTCTGCCCTAAAATGGAAAACTGCATTATCTGCAAAATTTTCGAAATTGAGATATGCCACCTATTGGCCTCGTGAAACATAAAATACACAAGTTACTGCAGTTTCAGAATGACTCTTCAATGCTTTATTTAAGGGGACCCATTTGTAGTATATCTGCAAAATCAGTAGTAAGGCAAGGGAGTATCTACCATTTTTCTCAGTTTTGTATTTTTGCAGATAATACAGTCTTCCATTTTTGGGGCAGTATTGCACCTGAGATTCTGAAACTTTACGAAAAATAACTCAAAAATAGCAAAAGTGTTGTTCTCAGACAATTTACGTTAACCTGGCAAAGTCCCCTTGCTGTTCAAACTGATCAAATAATAAGAATTACTAAAAAAATCATGGAATGCTGAAGCGTTCTAAAATGATAGCTAACAGCACTGGCAGGAAATTCAATTGAAAACTAAACATCCTGAAGTAGGCCTATAGCTGTAGGAAAATTATTAGACAGCTAGTAGCACTAGTAGGAAATTCAACTGAAAACTATGTATCCTGAAGTAGGTCTATTGTTGTATTAAACGTATTTGATAGCTAGTAGAACCAGTAGGATATTCAATTGAAAACTAACTATCCTGAAGTAGGCCTATAGCTGTATTAAACCTATAAGGCATTTTAAGTCTAAGCTACTTGATGGCTATTAGCATTGCCATGAAATTTGACTGAAAACTAAGTGTCCTGAAGTCGGCCAATAGCTGCAGTAAACTTATAAGGCATTCAAATCTAAGCTACTTGATGGCTATTAGCATTGTTAGGAAATTCAACCGAAAACTAAGTATCCTCAAGTAGGCCTATAGCTGTATTTAACTTATAGGACATTTAAGTAATAAACTGATGCGTCATGAAGCATGGAAAATAGCTAATATTGAATAAAAAAAATCTGAAATATCTATGTATCCGGAACACTGACCAACTTATAACTACTAGATTCAAGCAAATGCAAAACTATGTATCCTGTATCATACATTAACCACTTGACAGCTGTTATTGGGCTTATAAAATTAATATACAATGAAAAACCTATGTATCCTAATACATATTGATATGAGACTAATAATAAGTTGCATTGAAAATCCTAATGTATCTATGCATCCTAATACATATTTGAGCTCTCAGCTGTCATATTGCTTATTAATTGTTCATTTTTTTTTTAGCTGGAGTCATGTTAGGGCAACCGTCTTCTCTCGTTCATTCTTTTGAACCTGAATTGTTTCTTTGTTGAGGAGAAAGTTCTTGTGTGTTGTTCATCTTGTTGTTGTTCTTCTGCTTTCTTTGTAATGTCACGCCAACAAAATACTCTGGCTTTTATCTGATTTCCCTGCAAGGAAAAAAAATTATATATAGAAAGCACATAACTGAAAAATGGACTTAGAAAACTATTAGCCTAAACTTTCCTCCTACTGACTGGATCGAGTTTCTCTCTCTCTCTCTCTCTCTCTCTCTCTCTCTCTCTCTCTCTCTCTCTCTCTCTCTCTCTCTCTCTCTCTCTCTCTCTCAATTGAATATTAGACCCTTGCATTTTTTATTCATATCATCTGTGAAAACGAACGTTTGGCTTAAATTCTGAAATTCAAAATTTAAAACGACAAGTCATTTCAAACTCAAAGAAAAATTGGAGGGTTCATGCAACAGACTAGTGTGCAATAGACTATCTTGCTCAATTTCTAAGCTTTATCATGGACACAATACCCACCATTTTACTAAAAACTAGATCAATGAAGAAAAAATTAATTATATTCGTATGCTTTACGGTTAATTTTGGATCCATTGTGCATAAGCCACATGCTTCTTTAGCATTTAGTAGCTTAATTGTGCATAAGCCACATGCTTCTTTCGCATTCAGTAGCTTAACTGTGCATAAGCCACATGATTCTTTAGCATTCAGTAGCTTAATTGTGCATAAGCCACATGATTCTTTAGCATTCAGTAGCTTAATTGTGCATAAGCCACATGATTCTTTAGCATTCAGTAGCTTAATTGTGCATAAGCCACATGATTCTTAAACATTCAGTAGCTTAATTGTGCATAAGCCACATGATTCTTTAGCAGTCAGTAGCTTAACTGTGCATAAGCCACATGATTCTTTAACATTCAGTAGCTTAACTGTGCATAAGCCACATGCTTCTTAACGATTCAGTAGCTTAATTGTGCATAAGCCACATGATTCTTTAGCATTCAGTAGCCTGATTGTGAATAAGCCACATGCCGCTTTAGCATTCAGTAGTTTAAAAAAAAAACATGAAAAAGTGATAAACTTCCTTACCATTCCGGAGTAGCCTAACTGGCCATGATATTATGATATGGTCTAGAAAATTCTTGACATAATAATTGCTCTGTCGTAGATCAGATGCCATCAATCAGTCAAAACGCCCAGAGACCTGAAAAACAAGAGATTTATTAATAATATATATTGATAATTATACATAGTGAAGTATTTAGGTGCTAAAATTCTGAATAAATAATGCAGCAAATCTATGTAGTGAATTGATAGGCCTAGACCTGTGTGTCTGTCCTTACAAGAATAATCTGGAATACCAGTATGCCTAATACTACTGTATCTAGAATCAGTCAAAACGTCAAGAGACCTAAGAAATCATTGATTTTTTTATTAATATGCTGATAATTAAGCATAATAGAGTATTTGGGCACTAAACATTTCGACAGGTAATGCAGCAAGTCTATACGTGAGTTGATAGGACTAGTATGTCTCTGTCCTTACAGGCATACTCTGGAGCACAAATATGCCTAATACTTTATCTAGTTAAAGTTGTCATCACTTTCTTATAAAGCAAGTCTGTTTAGTGAATTGATGGGCCTAGACAAAATCCTTGTCCCTACAGGAAAATTCAGGAAAACCAATATGCCTAATAATGTAACTATTTTTTTATAGTTAAAGCTAAAGCTTTTCTGACACACTTATAAAGTAGCAATTCTATTTAGTGAATTGATAGGCCTAGTGAGTGCCTGTCCTTACAAGCATACTCTAGAGAGCACCAATATACTTTATCTAGTTAAAGCTGTCATGATATGCTTTAAAACTCTAGACTTATTTTACATATGAAAAGCAAAGAATAAATCACACACATATATATATATATATATATATATATATATATATATATATATATATATATATATATATTATGTATTTATATATATTGTGTTTATGGCGAAATATTCTATTTTTACTCAACTTAGTAACTAGTGAATGAACATACCATGGTTCCACCGGTTCTTGATTCCACTAGTTCCTGGTCCTGGTCCCGGTCTCACTAGTCCCTGGTCCTACTAGTCCCTGGTCTTACTAGTCCTTGGTCCCACTAGTCCCTGGTCTTACTAGTCCCTAATCCTACTAGTCCCTGGTCTCACCTGTCCCTAATCCTACTAGTCCCTGGTCTTACTAGTCCCTGGTCTCACTAGTCCCTATTCCTACTAGTCCCTGGTTCCACTACTCCCTGGTCTCGCTAGTCCCTAATCCTAATAGTCCCTGGTTCCACTAGTCCCTGGTCTCACCAGTCCCTAATCTTACTAGTCCCTGGTCCCACTAGTCCCTGGTCCCACTAGTCTCTGGTCCCACTAGTCTCTGGTCTTACTAGTCACTGGTCTTACTAGTCCCTAACCCTACTAGTCCCTGGTCCCACTAGTCCCTGGTTCCACTAGTCCCTGGTTCCACTAGTCCTGGGCCCCAATAGTCCCTGGTTCCACTAGTCCCTGGTTCCACTAGTCCCTGGTTCCACAGGTCCCAGGCCCCAGTAGTCCTTGGTCCCACTAGTTCCTGGTTCCGCTAGTCCCCAATCCCACTAGTCCCTGGTCCAACTGGTCCCTAATCCTACTAGTCCCTGGTCCCACTAGTCCTTAATCTTACTAATCCCTGGTCCCACTAGTCCTTAATCCCTACTAGTCCCTGGTCCCACTAGTCCTTAATCCTACTAGTCCCTGGTCCCACTAGTCCTTAATCCTAATAGTCCCTGGTTCCACTAGTCCTTGGTTCCACTAGTCCCTGGTTCCACTAGTCCCTGGTTCCACTAGTCCCTGGTCCCTTGTTCCAACGGTTCCTCTGGACGTTGGTTCCACTGGTCCTTGGTTCCTCTGGTTCCTTGTTCCACTGGTTCACGGGTCCACCAGTCCTTTGTCCCACTAACTCCTGGTTCCATTGGCTCCTGGTTTCAATTGTCTTTGGTGTCACTGGTTCCTGGTTTCAATTGTCTTTAGTTCCACTGGTCTTTGTTCCTTGGTTCCACTGGTTCCTGGTTCCACTGGTTCCACGTCCCCATCGTAACAATTCCAATCGAAGTCTTTTCAGTACATCTACAAAGCCGATTTGATACAGCCCAGTTCGTCTCTACACAAACAATTTAAACAATATTTTCTAACAAATATTTTCCGTAATGTCTTCAAGCAATCAAAATTTTTTATCAAAATTTTTAATTTGAATTGTACAAATCGCTTTTACAACCAGATCGAAGCTTGTTTACGTTTTACAAATCTCGTAAATTAATGTAAATATTTCTAGCTATTTGCTGTTAAATAAATAATTTCTGGAATCTAATATAAATATCGTATCAAGATTGTTCAATTCTCGCTATATTTATTGACACTAAACCTTCTTATATACAGGTATTAATAGTCGATGTTAAAATCATTCAAATATCTAGTTGGCCTACTTTTTACAAGTCTCGTACATTAACTATTATTTTTTTGCTTTTTACTGTCAAATTAATTTCTAGTGATTCTGATATAATTGTTAATTTTCCTAACTTTTTACTGTTAAATTAATATCTCGTGATTCTAATATAACTGTTAATTTTCCTAACTTTTCACTGCTAAATTAACATCTCGTGATTCTAATATAGTTGTTAATTTTCCTAACTTTTTACTGTTAAATTAATAATCTCATGATTCTAATATAATTGTTAATTTTCCTAACTATTTACTGTTAAATCAACAATTTCGTGATTCTAATATAATTGTTAATTTTCCCAACTTTTTACTGTTAAATCAACAATCTCGTGATTCTAATATAATTGTTAATTTTCCTAACTTTTTACTGTTAAATTAATAACCTCGTGATTCTAATGTAAAAAAATTAACGACCTAAAGTGTTGGATAATTGAAATTAAATGTCTAAAGGTTATAATTAAGTCAGTTACCGATTTTGCTATACTAATTTACTATAAAAAAAGTAAAAAAATAACATATTTAGCCCAACGGTTAATAAAACTGACTGCCAAATATGGTTACCACTTTTTTGATAATTCGTCTTTACTATTTTATTAATTTATTATTCATTTAACAGTAAAAGTTAGGAAAATTAACCATTATATTAGAATCACGAGATATTAATTTAAGTCCTCTACCAAAAAAACTGGGTTTTTTTTCACCGATTTATCAAAATGCTCTATATGCAAATTTAGCTTTCTGATAAAGGAACGTAACTGATTGGTTTACGAGAAGTGACGTTTGATCAGTAGTCAAAATTCTTATATACTTATTTCACTGAGTTGTATCAAATCGGATTTTTGGTTGTAGTGAAACGACACAATTCAAGATGGATGGCTGTTAGCTCTTGAAACGAGATGTCTGTAAATAAATACAGAATGATCGATGATAATAATAATAATAATAATAATAATAATAATAATAATAATAATAATAATAATGTAAGTTAATATAAGTATGATTGCATCACCCTAATTTGCTTAAATTCACTTATAAATACCGTATAAGTAGTGGTCATTCATTTCAAAATATCGTAGACAATGAGTATATAATTTTTCCTTGGTCAACACCTTTGGAGAATATCAATATCATTATATTTACTTACCTTATCCACGTCAATGTATATATATATATATATATATATATATATATATATATATATATATATATATATATATATATATATAATATATAATATCACGAATACTTATAATAAAAAATTATCACACCAATGCCACTGATATTCAGTTATTTACCAGACATAAAAAAATCGACTATTGAATCACTTCACGCCAAATTTCCCTCTCCGAAAAGTAATATATCATAAAAACTAAAACCCTTTTGGTAAATAGAAGCACTTACGAGTTGAATAACATTAAATAAAACTGAATTTTTGGAAATATTCAATAGGTTTTAGCCATGAACACTAAAACACGTCCGACTCGTCTTAGGTATGAAAGGTAAACTGAATTTTCTGCCCAAAAGTTCTCATCCGGTCACCTGTTGAGTTAACTACGTATTGGGTGATTCTCTTAAAAACTACCATTAGTGGGACTAGTGCAGTACGGCTTGACAGAGAGAGAGAGAGAGAGAGAGAGAGAGAGAGAGAGAGAGAGAGAGAGAGAGAGAGAGACGATAAATTTTAGAAAATATTGAGATGCTAAGACGTGTGGGGAGAGATTGATTGATTATGGCTGCTAAATCTTGACTTATGAAGAGAGAGAGAGAGAGAGAGAGAGAGAGAGAGAGAGAGAGAGAGCATTGTAGGGAGTGTAGAGATTCAAAGATTTGTTGGGGGAGAGAGAGGGCTGGGGCGGGTATTGTAGGAAATGTAGATATTCAAAGACTTTTGGAGAGAGAGAGAGAGAGAGAGAGAGAGAGAGAGAGAATCAAACAGGAAGCAGCAAACATTCAAACAAACATCGAGAATTGGGCTAACTTATCTTAGGGCTCTGACGATAAATTCTTGGGTGTAAATGGCATATAGCTTTGAGTGTGTCAATACACAGCTGGGTGTATCTGGCGTTCTGTGTCATGCTGTGTGTGTGTATGTGTGTGTGTGTGTGTATGTGTGTGAGTGTGTGTGTACATAAGGTATTTTATTTTTGTTAAACAGAAAGCTTAGACCCTTTATATATATATATATATATATATATATATATATATATATATATATATATATATATATATATGTATATATTAAAAACAATTAAATATTAAATAATCCTATATCGTACGTTTGGCAAGGCAGCAAAAGCAGAATCCCCTCCCCCTTTTTTTTTTTTTGTTAGTGGGTTCTGCTCGCCTCCCTGCCTGCCTGCCTCTTCCTGCCACAATCGCCTGCTTGTGTGAACAAAGACACGTGTTCTACGCCCTTTTAGCCCTCAAGACTTTGGAGCGACAATCTCCTTTGTTTTGGGCATTTGGGTAAAATGTTATGTGCTATATCTTTTTATAAGATACTCTCTCTCTCTCTCTCTCTCTCTCTCTCTCTCTCTCTCTCTCTCTCTCTCTCTCTCTCTCTCTCTTATGTTCTTATGTGACAGAGCATTTACATATTTTCATTTGCAGTTACTGAGAAAGATTGAGAAAGAGGGGAAGTATAATATACGATTGTGAGACTCTCTCTCTCTCTCTCTCTCTCTCTCTCACTAAGGCAAAGTTAGTTAGAGATTACAAAGATATATCATTTCCGCAATTACATTTGCTTTTGTTGAGAACGATTGAGAGTAGTATATATAATATATGATTCTAAGACTCTCTCTCTCTCTCTCTCTCTCTCTCTCTCTCTCTCTCTCTCTCTCTCTCTCTCACTAAAACAAATTCAGTTAGATTACAAAATTATATAATTTCTTTAATTCCATTTGCTTTTGTTGAGAAAGATTGAGAGAGAGAGAGTCGTATGATATATGATTCTAAGACTCTCTCTCTCTCTCTCTCTCTCTCTCTCTCTCTCTCTCTCTCTCTCTCTCTTTACAAATATGAGTGAAGTGTCAGCACTCCATTTTTTGTAATAATGATACTAATAATAATAATAAAGATAAAACATTTCAACTCGGGTCATGTACAGGAATAGACAATAATAATATAATAATAATAATAATACTGTTATTCTTTTTCCATCTATATTATTGTCAATCATATTTACTCACTCAAAACGACACAGGAAATGGGCCTATGCCAAAAAAAAAAATATATGCCCACGTGGTCTAATACGCGTACCTAACCCCCTCCTCCCCGCCCCCATAGACCTCAGCAAACTCGCCTTGACGTCACAAGCCTGGCTCAGACGCCATTCTGCTTTGCGATCAAGTAATTTCTGTTTAAATTAAGTAAATCAGATAAAAAATTGCTGAAATTTCTTATATATGTTTGAAAATTGATAGAGGAAGTTATAGTAATCTATGAATGGAAATTTTATAGGTCTATTTAACGGGGTTTGTTGCCTGTGCTGTACGATAACTGCAGTGCATGACGGTGCCAGGATCCCAGTGCATGAGGATTGAGGAGTCGTACATAGGCCTATGGGATCTCTACAGTGCATTTCTAAGAGTTTCTACATGCGTGACTGAGAGAGAGAGAGAGAGAGAGAGAGAGAGTTACACATAGGCCTACAGGATTCCAACAGTGTATTCCTACGTGCTTCTACAGAATCATCCTGCTACAGGTAATTATAAGTTTGTGGTTTTTTTATTGATGAAAATAGGTTTCTCTCTCTCTCTCTCTCTCTCTCTCTCTCTCTCTCTCTCACAATTGTTTATAAAGGAATATTTTTTTTTAACTTTTTAAGTGTTCATAGAAGTGAAGTTTTCACCTCTCTCTCTCTCTCTCTCTCTCTCTCTCTCTCTCTCTCTCTCTCTCTCTCTCTCTCTCTCTCTCTCTCCTCTGTCAGTTATTTATAAGGGAATATTTTTTTTTACTTTTTTTAAGTGTTCATAGGAGTGAAGTTTTCTCTCTCTCTCTCTCTCTCTCTCTCTCTCTCTCTCTCTCTCTCTCTCTCAATACTTCATCAATACTGTACAATTTTCAGATTGCCTATAAAAAAATTATCACAGTTTGAATAACGTTGATCAATTACTTGTCACCAAAATAATAATGCCCCAAAATAATGCCCAGCTATTAGTTGTGTCCAATACGATAATCATGTCTGGCTGTGGGCATAACTAATAATGGGGCATTATTTTGGGGCATTATTAGTATTAAATAAAAATACTTTATATATATATATATATGTGTGTATATATATATATATATATATATATATATATATATATATATATATATTAGTATTTTTATTAATTTATATTAAAGACGATACTGACTGGTCCTGTTTAGACCAAATTTCGGCAATTTATTACCACCCACGACTGAGTGTTGCCATCAGACGGTCAAATAATTTAATGGTTTTTAATGTGTTGAAAAATTCACGTAAATTTGATATTTATCCCATTTTTTAATACGCATACGCTTGTTCAAATGCATGTACGTATATGGTCGCATTTTATTAATTTCAGTTTGTGAGACTGGTACGTATATGTACGTATTTTATTTCAGGCAGCGTTTGTCAAACCGTGCAAGTTTACCGTATCTAAATGTACATATATTATTACAATAGTACTAGTGCGTATATGTACGTATATTATTATTAATGCCAGCGTGAGTGAGACTGTACGTAAATGTAGGTATTTTATTCAACCCAGCTTTCTGTTAGACCGTGCGTGTTGACCGTACTTAAAACACACATATATATTACGTAAATGTTAACTATATAGGCCTAGACCTACCTTTGACTAGAAACTGGTTGATAATTTTTTCCATAAACGAGATTGAATATTGTTAAGGCCAATTAGTCTTTTATTCCTAATTGACCTTAACTTTATTATATATGAAAGAATTAGGTTGTTATAGACTTACCAATAGGCGTATATAAATATTCTATAAGGTTAGAGAATTACCAATAGGCGTATATAAAAGGTTTGGAAGATTATAGACTTAACCATAGGCCTATATAAAAGATTCTAGAAGGTTATAGATTTATCAATAAGCTTATACAGATATTGTAGAAGGTTATAGACTTACCAATAGGTGCATATAAATATTCTATAAGGTTATAGACTTATCATAGGCCTATAGAAAAGATTATAAAAGATTATTAAGATTATAATAACTTACCAATAGGCCTATAGAGAAGGTTTTCATTGGAAATCAACCAAGCCTTCAGTCTGACAATATATCTGTTAAGAAAAAATGAATTGTTAAAAATATGATTTCTTGAGGAGGGAAAATTATTGTCATAACCCTTTTCCGTCGTGCGGGGGGGGGGAGGGGAGAAAAGGGGTATAAAGGGTTGGGGGTGAGTGAATGGTTAGGGGGTAAAATGCCACGGTGCCACATGTACAAACCAAATGGGCAGAGAGTTAATTTGATATGAATTTGTTTATAAATTAAGATTTTTATAAGAATACTTAGAGCTATGGACGTGAAATCTTTTATATTAATTAATTCAGATAATCTACAAATGGTTAAACTGAATGTTATTTACACAGATTTGGCACCACGTCTTTCTGCCATATCGCCGGCAAACAAAAGCAGGTCAGTTTGGGTGGGTGGGACTATTACCGTCTTCTCGCCTCTCTCTCTCTCTCTCTCTCTCTCTCTCTCTCTCTCTCTCTCTCTCTCTCTCTCTCTCTCTCTCTCCGTTAACTCTTCATTCTTTGTAAAATGTTGTGTTTCGTAGGACTATGTGATAGATTATGAACTGAAATTAAGCAGCTTTCGCTCTCTCTCTCTCTCTCTCTCTCTCTCTCTCTCTCTCTCTCTCTCTCTCTCTCCAAATCAACTTCTCTCTCTCGCCACCAAATCTAATCTCTTTCTCGCTAAATCAACTCCCGCCCCCCCTCTCTCCACTAAATCAACTTCTCTCTCTCTCTCTCTCTCTCTCTCTCTCTCTCTCTCTCTCTCTCTCTCTCTCTCTCCAAAACAAATCTCTTTATCCCTTTCTCGCTATCAAATCAAATCAGATCTCTCTCTCTCTCTTTGTACATAGTATGGGTAATATTACTTCGAAATTCAGCAGGAAATTCATTTTAAAAATATAGAAAACCAAATCGCTGAACATAAGTTAACTATAAAAGCAATTTGTTAAAGGGTTTCAAAATAGTAAGAAATTTAAATAACAAAAAGCAATGCGGTTATTATAACATACTTTAAAAATAGCTTTTGGGATAATAAAAATTACTTCTTTTTAATGATTGTGAATTTGTAGTATAGGCGATAGGCCTAAGCAACTCTAATGTCAGCTTAGTGACGGGTTTACAATAGGTTTTCACAGGACAGACTTGAGCCTTTTGCTTGCATTCAGTCATAGGCCAGATTTTAGCTTTTTGCTTGCATTCAGTCAAGCCTTCTTAAGCTATTAGAAATTGATGTGCTTGCGCACGCAAGCATGCATGTTTGGATATTAAAAATAGCGTGTTTTTAAACGATTTATAGGTCTAGGATATAGGCCTAGCAACTTCAATCTCGGCTCAGTGACGTGTTTTCGGTAAATTTTAGTAGTTCAGACTTGGGCCTTTTGCTTGCATTCAGTCATAGCTTTAGCAAAAGGCTAGTATAAAATATGCACATGCTTGCACACATACGCATGCTTTTAATTCATGTATGCATTCGTCGTGGTTATTATATGTTGTTTTTTTTAATTATTGTAATTTGTAGGACTAGGGTATAGGCCTAGCAACCCGAATCTTAGTGACATATTCTCTTGAAGTTTTCATAAGACAGACTCGAGCTTTTTTGCTTGTATTCAGTCATGCCTTTAGCCAT
Organism: Macrobrachium rosenbergii; assembly: GCF_040412425.1. Lineage (NCBI taxonomy): Eukaryota > Metazoa > Arthropoda > Malacostraca > Decapoda > Palaemonidae > Macrobrachium > Macrobrachium rosenbergii. The sequence goes on from NC_089766.1 coordinate 116,887, forward strand.
TAGAAATTAACATGCTTTCTCTCTCTCTCTCTCTCTTTCTCTCTTTCTCTCCATGCACGAGCAGCCATGACTGAGGAAACTTACAGGAAACTGTGGAAACTGAAACTCGAACATCTCAATCTGGAATCTTACGGTTTCCCCAGGAGCCACCCAGATCATCCCACGAGGGCGGTTCTGGGGTTCTCCCAGAGGCCACGACCCCAGCAAGAGCCACGGGCTTCAGAGTCCTCAGGTTCAGAGCCGGAAGTCCTCTCGGGCCAAAGTTCGAGAATCTGCACCCGGTGTGGCGTCGCCTTCAAACTGGACAAGCAGAGTAGGCCTCAGAGGCAGATCTGCAGGTACCACCCTTACCAGACCACCTACAAGAAGAAATTCAGGTGCTGCGGGAGGAGGGAAAACGCCAGGGAGAGTCCTTGCAAGACGGCCAGGCAGCACGTCCACAGCTACTTTCCCCCGGAGGCCCTCGAGAACTTCAGGCCCACGCGGAACAACGCGAGCCAAGCCAAGAGGATTTATGCCTTGAAGTGCGCTCACGTCTATACCGAGAAGGGCACCGAGGTCGCCAGCGTGTCCTTGGTAGACGCCTTCTGCAGCGTCGTCTACGAGACGAAGGTCAGGCCCGAAAGCAAGATCCTGGACTGCGACACTGAAATCAGCGGCCTCAGGAGACGCGACTTGGAAAACGTGCAGAAGAAGTTACAGGATGTCATCGAGGACTTGAACGCCCTCATAGGACCCAAGACGATCCTCGTCGGGTTCCGGCTTCAGAGGGACCTGACCTCCCTCAGGATGATACACGAGAATGTCGTGGAGATTACTGTCTTGTACCCTCACAAGTGGGCTCCGAGGCGCACGAACTCTCTCTACTTCCTCAGGAGGACCTTCCTGTCTTGGGAGAACATTCAGGCGCCTCTGAAGTCACGCGAGGAGGCCATTACGGCCATGAAGTTGGCATTGCATAGACTGTAAGGTGGCTACCAAGTGCCCAGGTGCCCTCTCAGTAGAGTTTTGAGAAAGTACAGGTGGTTTTGTCAAGGTCGTGCACTCAGGGAAAGTTTTGCTCAGTTTCAGGGAAATTTTGCTCAGTTTTGAGGGGAAAGTTTTGCTTTGATCTCAGAGAAAGCTTTTGCTCAATTCTGAGGAAAAGTTTTGCTTTAATCTCAGGGAAAGTTTTGCTTCAGTTCCAATGAAAAGTTTTGCTTAATTTTCAAGGAAAGTTTTGCTTAATTCTCAGGGAAAGTTTTGCTCAATTCTAAGGGAAAGTTTTGCTCAGTTCCAAAGAAAAGTTTTGCTTTATTCTCAGGGAAAGTGTTGCTCAATTATCAGAGGAAAGCTTGCTCAATTTCAGGGAATGTTTTGCCCAATTTCAGGAAATTATTTGCTCAATTTCAGGGGATGTTTTAATCAGTTGCAAGGGAATATTTTCCTCAATACGCAGGGAAAGTTTTGCTCAGTTTTTAGGTTGTTTGTTTTGCTTTACATGGAAAGTTTTGCTTAGTTCTCATGAAGCGTTTTGCTCAATTTCAGGGGAAAGTTTTACTCAAATTTCAAGGAATGTTTTGCACAATTTATCAAAGTGAATTGACTGATGATTGGGCAACAAGTAACCTCATAATTTCCTAATCACTTTAACAAAGTACAAATTTTCTAAATTACATGGCAAGATTCTTACTTGTAATGTGCTGTAGTACATGATTAATAAGATGGCTGTCTTTATGTAATTATTTGTACAGTTCTAAGAAAAACTTTATTTTTGTATCTCTTTATAATTATTATATATTTATATTTGTCTATTTAGACAAATAAGTTTAGTGTTCCTAGATTTCATATCATTATGTTATGTTTATCTTTCCATTTTTTTAAGTACAAACAAGTCTAAAGTGTTTCTTGATTTCATATAAATATATTATTTTGTCAGTTTTTCCATTTTTAAGTACAAATAAGTCTAAAGTGTTTTTTGATTTCATATATAATTATGTTCTGTTCAATTTTTTCCACCATCAGGAGTTGAGATAGTCTTCAACTTCATAAGTATTTACTACCTTACATAATATAGATTTGTAACCCAAAATACTGTATAATTATCAAGATTTACAAGCATTCAAGACTTCAGTCTACTAAAGATAGTCTTATAAGAATTTGTTTCCTTAAAATTTACAGATTTGTAACCCAAAATACTGTAGAATTATCAAGATTTACAGGCACTCAAAACTTTAATATACTAAAGATAGTCTTATAAGAATTTGTTGCTTATATAACAGACTTGTAACCCAAAATACTATATAAATGATCAAGATTGACATGTGTTTAGCATCTGTGATCTACTAGATAGCTGCTGTTAAGTCAAACTGTTTGAAAAACTATTTTTCTATTTTATTTAGCTTGTCTATGGTAATGTTTGCTTTAATATAAATTACTCTAATATATTTTGTCCTGTATTTGTCAAATAAGAGAATAATAATAATGTTTATATAAGTGGTTAAGTCACTGCTTTCAAGTGAAATCATTGTCTTTCTATGCCTAAAAGGCATAGGCCTACTCTTGTGCTTTCAGAAAGATTAATATTTTTTTGTTCACACTTGAATTTTTTGTTCATAGTTTTCATAGGAATGTCCAATCCCCTGCCTGATTGGCTGGTTTGCATTGGACTGTCCAATCCATTGAATGATTGCTTGGTATATTTTGTATCTCATAAATGATGATTTAAACAAATTGAGTTCTAATACAGTAATACTTTTTTTTCCACAATAAATTTCAATGTCAAGTTTTTAATTACAGAAATTCAAAATTCTTAAGGCTAATAATATAACCTTTGATTGCTTCTTTCAGAAATATTGTTTGCTACTTTTGTAACCCTTGTATGTTTTGCAGTGTAACCTTTCTTGTTGTCAGAGACTGTGTCAGTTTGTAACATAACCTTTCTTGTTGTCAGAAATTGTATTGGTTTGTAATGTAACTTTTCTGGTTGTCAGTAATTGTATCAGTTTGTAATGTAACCTTTCTTGATGTCAGAAATTGTATCAGTTTGTAATGTAACCTTTCTTGATGTCAGAAATTGTATTAGTTTGTAATGTAACCTTTCTTGATGTCAGAAATTGTATCAGTTTGTAATGTAACCTTTCTTGGTGGCAGAAATTCTGTCAGTTTGCAATGTAACCTTTCTTGTCAAAAATTGTATCGGTTTGCAATGTAACCTTTCTTGTTGTCAGAAATTGTATCAGGTTGTAACTGTAACGTAACTTTTCTTGTCAGAAATGCATCGGTTTGTAATGTAACTTTTCTTGTCAGAAAATGTATGTTTGTAATGTAACCTTTCCTGCTGTCAAAAATTGTATCGGTTTGTAATGTAACCTTTCTTGATATCAGAAATTCTGCAGTTTGCAGTGTAACCTTTCTTAGTCAGAAAATATATCAGTTTGGAATGTAGCCTTTCTTGTTGTCAGAAAACTGTATGGGTTTGTAATGTAACTTTTCTTGTTGTCAGATTTTGTATCAATTTGTAATGTAACCTTTCTTGTTGTCAGAAATTGTATCAGTTTGTAATGTAACAGAAATTCTGTCACTTTCTTGTTGTCAGAAAAACAATAAATAGATAAAAATAAATAAATAAATAAGAAAAAAAAATAAAAATATATAAAAATAAATGAAAATAAATACAAATAAAAAAATAAATTGCAATAAATAAATAAAAATAAATAAATACATAAAAATAAATGAAAATAAATTAATCAAAATAAATAAAAACATAAGAATGAATAAATGAATAAAAATTCGAAATTGTATCAGTTTGTAATGTAACCTTTCTTGTTGTCAGAAATTGTACCAGTTTGTAATGTAACCTTTCTTGTTGTCAGAAGTTTGTATTAATTTCTGTATCAGTCAGGCATCTAATGTTGTCAGCTTTCCTGATCTCAGGCATATTTCAGAAACAGATTTTTTTTTTCATACAAATGCTTTTGCTTTCACGCACTGTATTCGTGAAAAACAAGCAATAACATTACTCTCTTAGTTATACTGAATTCATAATGTTTGAGCAGCTTAAAATGTCATGATTGATCTCTTTAAATTTGTTTTGTCAACCGATGGTATTAATAAATTTTGTAGTATTGGTGATCGTATAATTTGTGACCCCATTTTTTTATGCATTACAGTACTCTGTATAAACTAGTTTAGTTAGCATACCTTTGTAAAACAGTAATCTGTAATGCTAGTTTATAAAACCAATGTTGCTGTACACAACTGCAATGCTGAACAAAGCATTTAAGCAAACCAGTGTTGCTGTATTTAACTGTAATGCTGAACAGAGCATTTATTATTACAAACAACTCAATTCAACTGTAACTTTAAGCTTTGCAAACCAGTGTTGCTGTATTCAACTGTAATGCTTAACTAAGCATTTAAGTTATTACAAACCAATGTTGCTGTATTCAACTGTAATGCTTAACAAAGCATTTAAGTTATTACAAACCAATGTTGCTGTATCCAACTGTAATGTTCTATAAAGCTTTAAGTTGTTTTATGGAAAGAATGCTGCATCCACCTGTAATGTTTTACAAAATCTCTAATGCAGACCAAAGTTGCTGTACCCAACTGTATTGGTTAAAAAAACTGACTTAGATCACTTCAGAAGAAAGCAAACCAAATGCCTAGGTCTAATCTGGGACACAGAGTCTAAGACAACCCATAGCAAGGTTCAGAGATGAATATTCTTTCTTTCTATCCTTAAATCTTCCAATGAAAATCCTTACGGACACAGTCAACAGACTATAATGAAACCAAGAGGGCTCCAAGGGGAAATCAACCTGCAGAGAGAAAAAGTTATGGGGACTGAACAGAGTAGCAAAGAACTTCGGGTGTCGCACAAATCACACCACTGGAGGCATCGCCCTTACTGGGCAAGAAATGGCAGAGAAGGCAAGCAACAATGTACGAAGAACTTACCGAAGCCTTACTGACAATTCAGTTTCATTAAAAAATGTAATGCAAATGATAAGGTTGCTTTACACAACCGATTCCAAGATATTCACCCACATTTTGTCTGCCTGGGGAGGAACTAAGCGAGAAAATTTGGACGTGGATAATCTCCTGTAGAGAGTAGATTGTAAGAATCTCGTATGTTTCTCAGAAAAAAGCAGACTTATTCCTTTTAAGAACTAAACACTTATGACAGGGGGTACCAAGGAATTATGATAGTAACCTTTAACCTGAGCAGTTAATTTATTATATCTCTAGTTCTATTTTCACTTCTTACTGTAAAAAACTGATATAAATTTTCATGACTGCATGTGGTGGTGAAAGAGAGTGGTTAAAAAGGACTTGACCTTCGACCAACTTGTAAATCCAGGACTGAATGCGTTCACTAATTTTTTAACAAACACTAAGTGTGGTATTATTGTAACATGTATCATTTTATTATTATTCCTGCTCTTTATCTTATCCTTTTTCCTTATTCCTCTTTCATGCCACACACACACACGTATACTCTTGAGCAGGGAACAGCTTACACAGTGTCCACACATTTCTATGAAACATGGCAGAATGGACATTGCCTTATGTAGGACATGTCCGCAGAACAGACTCTCAATGTTCGATATGAGAAATTAAGAGAAATGAAATGGTCATTACAATCAAATATAGAACAAAAATTAACAAAAAAGATACTGTTTGTACTATATACCATTTTCGAAAAAAGTTAAATCAATCAAATCAGAGGGGTATTGTGATGTAAAGACCACACTAAGTTCATATCACAACTCCTGAGACTGCAGACTCTTGCAAAGCCAATACCCAACAAGAAAGTCTTTTGGCTGTTAAAGCATTGAAATACTCAAGACCTAATTTATTAAAAAAAGATTAGAAAGATGCTAAAATGCAGCCTGATATTCTGTGATTATAAAATTTTATCTACATGACCAACACTTCATAAATTTGCGAAGCACTGTACTTACGCAGGACTGTGAAATGTGTAATGTACAGACATTCCCTAGTCTCCTTAACGCGTCCAGTCAAACTAAAAAGAACTTTAGGAAATACTTTCCCGTTGCTGACGTATTGTACACAAAGAAGTCTGAAATAAAAAATAATAACTTAATAGGTCTCCTGCTCTATCACCACATCACCCAACAGTCTTGATATTTCAGGTCAATCTAGTCTTCTGAACATACCAATGGCTTACCAAGGTCAATATTGTAGGTTTGTGGAATAGTTATAGATTGAAAGTGGGTCCTTATATTATATAATATGTCTCCTGGGAAGAGTAATATTCACAGAAGAGGCAGGACCATTTTGACTCCATTCCAGAGCACTCAGTGTCACACAGCAAAAATGTCCAAGTCACACTGTCGAGTAGATAACATCGAAATGCATTCCAAACAGTTTTTCCACACCTCGCTACTCTCTCACCCAGAACTCGGATGGAATAAAACGCGCCGATAAATATATATTTACTAGAGAAAAGCGTATCCAAAAGCATATTGAATTCCCCTGAAAATAGTGACGCAGAGAATACACATCACTAAGAGTCTCTGACGTATTCTAAGTACTCATCCACAGAGTAATCAAATAACTCAAAGTCTATTCTATACTTTTCATAAAGAGCCATCAGATCCTTCTTGGTGATGGTGGCGAAGTATTTACGGACGGTGTCGGAAGTCTTCACCCCCTTCGTGAGGTGTTTCCAAGTGGGCTTGATCCTGTTGCCGAGACGCTTCTTAAGTACGACGTAGTTCTGGTCCCTCTCTAGGGTCTCAAATTTGGCAATGACATCGTAATCCAGGAGACAAGGAGTGCAATAAAGGTAGTAGGGCATCCAGTGGTCATCCGCATAGTACACCAAGTCTGTTTCCGAGAGGTACTTGACAAATTCTTCGAATGTTGGCTCCACCCCTTTGGGAGCGGGTATGCTCGGGTCGTCCATGTCCTGGGAATATCGCACTGCAGGGAGACCCTGACCTGCTGGGCGGTATTTCTCTACGATCTTGCGTCCATACTTCTTGTAGAAGTGCTCGACGCCGTGTTCTTGGCCGATGTTGGTGTTTTCCAGTTTGTCGCGGTACGCGGAGACCAGCCTCTCGAAGGGATGTCGTACAATCATAAACTTCAAGCAAGTTTCAAGTGCCTGGAAAATTGTAGCAGTTGTTTGATAATTATTAATTAACAATGCAACACAAAAGAGACCATTATGCTATCACTGATGAATAGTTGAAGCTGAACACTGAATTAACATTCTAAACTTTCATTAGGCTGGAACAAGAGGTTTATGTTCTTAATGAATATATCAGTTTTTACATAATACATTGCAACCTGTTTAAATACCTAACAACAGGACAAAATTAAAATATTGAAGAATCTTTTATTGTATCAGTTTCAAGGCTTTGTTTCTGAGACTTAACATACTTGCAAACTGTTATACAGAAATTAATACTCTATATTCAGACCAATGTTTGACTGGAATGGAATATAAATTTAGGCCAAGGGCCAAGAGCTGGGACCTATGAGGTCATTCAGCACTGGCATCTAAGGCAAAATCTTCCCTAACCACCCTCCACAAAGTTCTTCCAACTCACCTGCTCAGCATCTTCGTAAGGCAAGGGTGGCCAGATTCTCCTGGCTATAGTCGACACCTGTTCTTTGGCATTTTTCACTTCAGATTCTTCAACGCCACCAAGTTTGATGAAATTGTAAAGCCAGGATGTTGAAGCTGCCTTGTAGATGGGGCACCAAGCCAATTCCTCACGCCTGAAGAAAGTAAGCATTTTTTTAATCTTCTTATATAAACCTACTTTTTTACAGTCAACTCATTCTATTATTTACACAGCTTTCTGCAACAAACTTATAAAATGTAATGAAAACAGGTGATACACTGTACTTTTCAAAATGGAACCAATGATTTACAAAATGTTCATGAGGAAAAATGAAAAATATCAATATAAATGAAAACAATAACTTGAAACACAAGCAAAATAAAAGAATATCAATTGACACTTAAAAGCTTTTCTTGACTGGCAGAGTACTGCAGTTATATCACTTTCAGTAACTACTCTAGAATTAGATTGTAAAAATGTTACATAAAGATCCCAGCATTTTGATAATTAAGCAACGATACCTGGAGCTAAATTCAAAGTATAAAATCGACTGTAAATATTTTGGAAGGAATATACTAAAAAGCTAAGCTTATTCTAGCCTCTTAGAAGTTTAGATGTATTTGCAAGTCCAATGTACTTCTGCATTATGCCATGCCCTGAGGGTCATGTCTAGGCTTTGGTGGCCATTAATGCTTAAGTTTATGTTACCATGAAGGTTTTCTAAGACATCCAACTAATCAGACTGGTATCAAACCAGGAAATCCAAGTAAATATAACTTCCCAAAAACTACTACAATAAAAAATCAAGCTATCACTGGCTACTAAGCTATGCCACAGTTTGGGACAATGCCTGCATGATAGCAACTTGAATTTCAATAAATTTACAAGCACTACTGTTAAAATGTTTGGTCTGGGCAAGCTATACAGATAGCTGACATCAACTTACGGAGTACCATTGGAAAGAAGTGACCTGACATCTGCTATGTACGACATAGAAGAACAATCATGCTTATGCACTTGGAAACTACAAAAACAAGACTGAATTGGTCCACAAACTGTCAAATACAGAGCAAAAAAACTGAGACTGAAACATACTGCTCAAAGCATACAAAACAATTGAATTTGATAAAACCATAAGATACAGGTTACAAAGTATAATTGGTGGGTATGTCATGGTGGCCTAAGCAAGCATTATGATTAAGTACAGAAGATAGTACCACTGACTGGTTCCTTATTCATCAGTGGTCCATCACACAAATACCTTGAGGAATTATAAAGGGCAGTAAACAGCAAAGCAATATGTTACCATACATCATTACTAATTTCAAGGCTTCCTTAACAATGCCACTGCATAAAAAAAAAGTTTTTTAACACTTGAAGCCTATATAAAAGCACTCAAAATAGATCAACATTGCTTAAGTACTGATTCATGGGGTCAGGTAAACTTGGAATTACAAATGGCATGGGTAGAAGAGAAAGTGACTGATGCACATTCAATATTGCAGAATATTTAAAAGACAAATAATGTGCAAATCTGCAGTTCTATTGTCATATGGTATTCTTGAACATTTCTTCCTAAAGATCAATACTAATTTTATGTTGTCTGTTAACATAATATATAATTCAGGTTTCATTAAGTACTGGGCAAAAAATTTACTAGTATAGAACAAACAAACAATTACTGAATATAAATGAATGAGAAGTGAATGGAGAAACACTTTTTTCATGTAGGTGTACTGTTTTGGAAGCCTTGTACACCCTTAAAAGTGGTAATGATTCATGGTAGCACAGAATAAGAGGATGGAAAAAACTATGCATATGTAACCATACACAACACTAGTACTATATAAGTAAATAATCATTATTATTATTATTATTATTATTCAAAGATGAATCCTATTCATTTGGAACAATCCAACAGGGGCCATTAACTTGAAATTCAAGCTTCCAAATATGATGTTAATTTGAAAAAAAGTGACAAAAGGTACTAGGAAATACAGAATGAAGAGATCAGTTATTAGAAAAGAGAAAATAAATAAATAAATACCATAAACAAATACCTCATGCAGAGGGAAGTACATGAACACAAAACATTATTCCAAAATCCAACGCCAATAATGTTAGACCTCAGATTTAGAATAAAGAACGGCATCAGAGAGAGTTTTCTTATATGGAAACCTCAAATCTCCTACTCATTGGAGGCTAACCAGTTGTAAAAAGCGTGAAGATACTCTACTTGACATCCTGATCAAACGCTACCATTTCTACCTCACCAAGAGACTCGAGAACATTTGGAGAATCAATCCTTACTTGTCAATGTAAAAGACATCATAATTGGGCGTGGGAGGGTGCCTCATAATGGGCTTCCCCCGGCAGGAGCGTGGGGCCCTATGCCATGCCTGGCACAGACCTCTTCAATTCTCGCCCTGCGTTGGGCCATGTCCTTCTCAGTGGCGTCCATGTCGAAGTGGTTGTCCTTCCTGAAAGAGCTCTTCACCTCTTCTTTATTATCATCTTCCACATTCTTCCTCTCTCCAATGAGCTCCCCAAACTCCACGGCCCCTTCTTCATCACCCTCCAACTCCTTCTTTTCCTTCTTCTTCCTCTTCGGCCTGGCTTTATTCCCATCGTCGTCGCCTTCGTTCTTCTCGAGCTTCTCGCCTCCCACGTCCTCTAGACCAAAGTCTTCGTTTGCAACATCGTCCTGCTCTTCGATTGCATTGTTGTCAGCATTGTCGTCTCTGTTCCTCCCGTTCCACTTGTCGTTTTCGTCCTGCGCCTCGTCTCTGTATTCCTCATACTCGTCGTCCTCATCATCATCTTCCCCCTCCTGCTGGACGTCCTCCATCAGATCGAGGGCACTCTGCTGGATGAAGTGCTGGTTCCTCACGGGGTTGGGGCGGAGGTCTTGGATCTTCTCTTTCACGGCCTTCATGTTGTATCTTGGGTTGATGTTGTCACTTTCTCTGAGGACGTCCTCGCGATTCTTCCACTGGTTGTCAGCCTGGAATGAGGAGCTATTTTAAAACTTCAAGAAATTATCTAAGGAGCTGCACACATAAGACTATGTTCATGAACTTCTTACTACAATTACTCCTCAACTTAATAGATGCCTTTGGGGTCTGGCTCTCTGATAAGTATGGAGGTCTGTTAAGTACCAAAGACTCTTTATTACAGCCTACACTTGAATATTTTCTAGATTTCTGCAAGTAACAAAGTCTGTTAAGTAACAAAGAACTATATCAGAGCATACATTTGAATAGTTTCTAGATTTCTGAAAGTAACAAGTCTGTTATGTAACAAAGACCCTTTTATTATAGCCTACACTTGAATATTTTCTAGATTTCTGTCCAAGTCTGAAATGTTTTCTAGAGTTCTGTAAGTAACAATGTCTGTTAAGTAACAATAACATTATATCTTAACCTACACTTGAATATCTTCTAGATTTCTGTGAGTAACAAAGCCCTTATATCTTAACCTACACTTGAATATTTTCTAGATTTCTGTGATTAACAATGTCTGTTAAGTAACACAGACCTCATATCTTAACCTACACTTGAATATTTTTTAGATTTCTGTATGTAACAAAGACCCTTTTATCACAGCCGACACTTGAATATTTTCTAGATTTCTGTGAGGAACAAAGTCTGTTAAGTAACAAAGACCCTTTCATTATAGCCTACACTTAAATATTTCCTAGACACCTTGTAGCTACCAGCAATTCCATGCAGTTTATAACCTACACTAACCTGTATACTTTACACTCAACATTCAATTTGAGTGATTTATCTAAAAATGAATCACATCTGAAATGGCATTGTAACAAAAAATAATGATAAAAATGTAAATGGTAAGTACATCAATACATTAAGTTGGGGTATTACTCACAAGGATCTATTGAGTATGTTGTAACTTTTTCATTACTGTGTTTCATGACTTAATAGAAAAACAATCTCCTTACGATAAGGACACGAAAAAATAGCTTTATATTAACTGTACAACAAAATCATGTTATTGCAGAGTACAATGCAGCACATATTTACTTGTAAATATGTGCAATATATTTATGTCTTATCCTAAAGCATGTGATCATTATATCATCTCAATTTTATTTTTGAAGATATATTTGATCTATCTTCTAAATATCTTAGTGCTGTATTGCCTTACAAAACTAAGAATATTATACAGAAAAATGAAATAAGTTTTACAAGTATAAGTACAGTACTGCTTTCTCAAAGACCTAGAATACTGTACATGTATTATTCTTGTATTTTAATCATTTACTCACATTTTTCTATTTATTTAAACAGTTTGTTAATTTACTATCTCTTTTGAATAAGTTTTCTCTCATTTCTCTATTTTCCATGACCTTCTGTTACTTCTTTCTTTCTAATGAACACCATATTCTTCGGAAGCTTGAATTTCAATGAATCAATGGTTTCATTTTGAAAACTGGGCAATAATACTAATTCAAGAATTCTGAAATAATTTCACTTTAATGGCTAATTAGAAAGATGCCTTGATAGAGCAAAAGAAATAAAAAACAGACAAAATCCTTCATTAAATGACCCTCTATGTACCTAGTACACAGCCAGCACAGTATAGACACACAAATCAAGTTTCAACCTTCGGGCAGATAGGAAACCCGATACGTGACCATCCTCATCCAGTTATTGAAAGTTGTACCTCATACTTTCCCTGTCTGCAACCTGTGCTGTGTGAAAGTCTGCTGAATTAACGAGATATCTTCTGCTTATTGCTGGTTGAATGTGACATTCTTCTGATGAATGTGAACATTTGTTTAATAAAATGTTTTGCATTAAGACTGACGGAGGTTGCAGTCAATACTGGTATCGCAACATCAAGAAGTTCTCGTCTGTCCCAGGACCCTGGTCTGTCCAGACATAGTGACTACCCTGTTGTCAAGTACCAACTACAGCTTGCTGGGTTTGAGAACTGGAATTTTGCACACAAGAAAATTCCAGACAAAATTTTCTCTGTCACTGTTCATTAAAGTAAATAAGTCAGTCACTGATTAACATGTTTTGTTAAACAGGCACTGAATGGCACTATTCCATTTGTCCCTGGGAATGTATTATAGTTAATTTTTTTTTTATACCTGAATTGAGGGCATCAAATTGGTACATAGAGAGAGAGAGAGAGAGAGAGAGAGAGAGAGAGAGAGAGAGAGAGAGAGAGAGAGAGAGAGAGAGAGAGAGAGAGAGAGAGAGAATGAAACATGATCATCTCTCAGACCACGGTCCAATGAAACCTGACCCTGACCTCCTTAGGGGTAAAAAATAGCTTCCTTTGCCTACATTCCTAACAAGATGTCCCTGGTCTGCATATACATGGGAATGAACAACATAATGAAGAAGAAAAGCTAATAATTCTAACAATTACAGACGAATGATGGAAGAAATAAAGCGGAAAAAAACTGACTTGGCTTGACACAGAAATACCTGATATGTCCTCACTTACAAGTCAAGATGAATGCAAGAATCTGCATCTGTAAATGTGTTTAAAAACAAAACGAGATGACACAGATCATAAAACAGTTTTTTTTGCTTCTTTTCACACAGTTTTTGAATAGACAGAACCCTCAAAATGGACTATAAATTCATACTCATGGACTTTCCTCTTACTTGATCACAGACCTGTCCCTCAAATAAAAGAATACCTCAGGTTACTTGGCATGATTCGCGACTTGAAATGTATGAGTCATATGTGGTTGGAGGTGTTATATCAAGCGACTGAGATTACTTTCGATTGGAATATTTTGAGTGATTCTATCAATGCTTGAATTAATGTTGGTTACTTAATGATTCAAAGCCTATTTTAGAATATTTCTAGAGGACAAATGCAATTTTTGGTTACATGCTGAGAATACGCACGTATTTTTCCAAAAACTGAACATGTTAGTATCAATGGAATGGAATGGAATGTAATTCAGGCCAAAGTCAAATCACTGGGACCTATGAGGTCATTAAGTACTGGAAGGGAAACAGAATAAAAATGTTTGAAAGGTGTAACAGGAAGAAAATCTCACAATCACAAGATGAAACAATTGTTAGGAGAGGTTGGAAAAGTAAAATGAAGGAAAGCAAATAAGAGGAGGTAGAGTAGAAAGAATGAAATGGGCTGTGGCTACGGGCCAAAGGGGCATTGCACAGTACCTTAAGTAATGCCTACAGTGCACCGTGTGAGGTGTATAGATGGTACTACCCCTGCAAAGGGTCTTTTAAACCAAGACTGGGCAATTTACTGAAATCTGGAAAAGCAAATGATGGAACTGGTCAGAAGTTCAGTCACAAATGTGACTTGGGAGTTTGGTGGAACTAACTTCTAATAGTCAACCAAGTGTTACTGAGTAAATGCATTATTTCAATTCATCAAACAAATTTATAAAAAAAATCTTCCCATTCACTGTGCCTCTATAAAAAGGAATTTAAGAAATCAATGGGTGCTACGTGGTTTCTAAATCTGAGTAGTGCCAATTCTGCTATGTGGGTATAAAAAAATGTGCCCACTTCACTGTGCAGCAGTTTATAAAACTACATGAACAGCCAGGGTGCAGGGAGGGCCATGTTCTTTGATGCCTAAATTACGACAGGCTGGAATACTCACCTAATACCTACCACCTACCAAGAAAACACACTCTTGTTTGAACACCCCCTACTCACTGGCAACATAGAAACATCTCACCCGCCCAAAAGGCTTACATTATTTGCCTCCTCCTGTAGGTGGGGCTGGTCTGGGGCAACTACCTGACGCTTAGCGGGCATGGCACTCGATTTCATTTCTTCTGCAGGAGCTTGGACCTGCATATCTGGGTCCTTCGTCCGCCCTTCTACGCCTGAAAGAGTTGAAGGTCTTAGGTGGATCTGAGATGTAAAATCTATTCAGCGTTTCTATACGTAAGTCAGAACATATTGATTAATTCTTACCAAGATTTTACCAGTTAGTCATGCACTTTATTATTATTATTATTATTATTATTATTATTATTATTATTATTATTCAGAAGAAAAACCCCTATTCATGATGAGTAAGCCCATATGGGCCAATGACTTCAAATTCAAGCTTCTAACAAATATTATAGTGTTTATTTATGTAAATTACGTAAGTGCAAGGGAATCTACAATTACACTGTACACAGATCACATAATCTAGTACACCCATACATCACCATCCAATATACATCCAACCAGCACCATCCTTTGTACCCAACTTGTCATCCAAACTCATCCACACTTTGGAAAACATCAATTACACTGTAAACAGCTCACATCATCATGTACAACCATACACCACCATCCCATCATCCAATAAACATCCAACTACCAGCATCCGTTGCACCCAACTCGTCATCCAGCATCGCTTAATCTTTATACAAATCAAAACAACCATCCACTCTACATCCAACAAGCAGCATTCTTTGCACACACCACATTTTCATTTACACTCATCCATATTCATCCAGACTCATCCACATCCCTAGAGTCATAAGCATCTTACCGGTGAGCATCCAAACCATCCCCCACATTCATTCAGATACCCCATATCCCTCCCCCATTATCCACCAAGCATCCAGATCACATCCAAACTGTCATCAACACTCATCCATGCTTTGGAAATCAACAATTATACTGTATATAAATCATGTACCCATGTACAATCACACATCATCATCCAATATACATCCAACCAATGGCATCCTTTGCACTCAACATGTCATCCAGACTCAACCAGAATCATCCACTCTTTGGAAATCATCAACTCTACTGTATACAAATCCAAAGACTTCACACAACCATATATGATCATCCAATATACATCCAAATAGCAGCAGCCTTCGCACCCAACTTGTCATCCACACTCATCCACACTTTGGAAATCAACAATTACTCTGTATACAGATCACATAATCATGTACATCCATACATTACCATACCACCTTCCAACATACATCCAATAAGCAGCATCCTTTGCACTTAAACTGATCATCCAGACTCATCCAGAATCATCCACGCCGTGACAGCCAAAATAGGCATCTCACCGGTGAGCGTCTTTGCAGACTCTTTGATGTGGCTTCTCGACAGGAGACTCTGCCAGGCGAGAATCAGCAGGAGGACGACCATCAACACCCTGACAACCCTTCCTCGACCCACACGGAGGACCCGCCATCCTGGAAGACAAAAAGGGAGTCTCAATAAAACGGCGCTGGGCACAACGAGCGACTTTGTGGGTACTTGTGTGTGTGTGTGTACGTGCTTTGAGTTAAGGGTGGAGTAAGGAAGGTGAATTTGAGATGACCTCTCTGTGTTATAATGTTTTTATAAAATATACAGGCCTATATACATGTGTAAATTAACAATTAACATAGGCGTTCAGGTTACATGCATTACATTATACAATATACGTCATACATTACACAGTATATATCATACGTTATACATTATACATGTGGATAGAGGAAGGTGTATTTGAGAGGACCTCTATAATGACATGTTTATAAAAGTATACTATATACATTTGTCTGTTAACATTATATATGTATACATTCATACATACACACTCCAGATTTCATACATTATATTATACAGTATACATCATACATTTTTATGTATATACTAAATAAATTGTTGTGTAAAACTATAAAAATATTTAGGCTATAAATTTGTATATTAGAGTGTATATATACATGCATACACCCTTCCAGATTTCATGCATTACATTATACAATATATACACATACACTTCAAATATACACTACGTAAATGACAGTGTACAACACCATACATTTGAGTGAATGACCTCTCTTCACACCAGTGAGAGACCCCGAGTTTGATCCCATGAGGGAGAAGGGATCCCAGCCCCTTTATCAAGAAAATTCATTGTTGACCCTTTAGCAGGTCCCAACTAGTGTAGAGAATAAACAGGGGGTATAGTACCCTCATCCCTGAGAGAGAGAGAGAGAGAGAGAGAGAGAGAGAGAGAGAGAGAGAGAGAGAGAGAGAGAGAGAGAGAGAGAGAGAGAGAGAGAGAGAGTGTCAAGAATAACACCTTTGCTCCCAGCGCAGGGCTACACAGACACCAGATAGAATTACACTCAGGTCTTGACAACGAGTCCGGATCGAGGCCAGGAATTCTACTGAAAAGGAGAAAGAAGAGGAAGATTTGTTTACAAAAGTGTGTCTGTGGTTCAGTTCTTTATGACAAAAATAATAATAATAAAAAAACAATTCTCACGGGCAATCTTTTTTCCCACGAGGACGGAATATGTAATTTGGAGGACGAAAGGAGGGCATCCAGACATTACTCATACCCAAAATACCCACAACCACACGCTACCCATATCCCCAAATACCCACACGCTCCCTATACCTACCCACGACCACACGCTCCCTGTACCTACCCACGACCACACGCTCCCTGTACCTACCCACATTCACACGCTCCCCATACCCCCAAATACCCACACGCTACCCATCCACCAAATACCCACACCCACACGCGCCATGTACCCCCAAATACCCACACCCACGTGCTAGCCATACCCCCAAATACCCACACACACATGCTATCCATACACACAAAGACCCACACGCTCCCTATACCTACCGACACCCACACGCTCCCCATACCCCCAAATACCCACACCCACACGCTACCCATCCACCCAAATACCCATATCCACACGCTAGCCATACCCCCAAATACCCACACCCACAAGCTAGCCATACCCCCAAATATCCACACCCACACGTTACCCATACCCCGCAAATACCCACACCCACACGCTACCCATGACCTCAATTACCCACATCCTTAAGCTACCCATAGTCACTCCACCCAAACGCATAGGTTACCTAGCGAAAGCAAGAATAGAGATTATACAATGAGAGAGAGAGAGAGAGAGAGAGAGAGAGAGAGAGAGAGAGAGAGAGAGAGAGAGAGAGAGAGAGAGAGAGAGAGAGATTTATCAGAGTTTTTAACCACACAATAACGAAGCAATTAAGAGAAATATAAGCTGGCTTCGTCGAGAGAGAGAGAGAGAGAGAGAGAGAGAGAGAGAGAGAGAGAGAGAGAGAGAGAGAGAGAGGTGCACAGTTGCAGGAGGTCAGGCCAAACATATTTTCTAAGTCATGTAAATAGTTGATTAATCATTATTTTATAATAGTAACAATGACAATGGTAAGTAATCATTATTATAGAATTATTTTGGGTAGAATTTAAAAATGAATATCGTAATGTATAAATAGTTTGTTAGCATATATCTATATATATATATATATATATATATATATATATATATATATATATATATATATATATATATATATATATACCTGTGTGTGGATGTGGTGTGTGAAGAACACAAAAAACTTGACCCACACGCCATCAAGACACTTACCTCGTATAATTTTAATCATTATTTATCCGGTTCACGCCCGTATTAGAAGCATAAAGACTTTCGAATTCCTTTCTCACAAGCACCCACAAACAAATTCTCACTTCCCGGTTCTCGTTTACTTTAAAAAAAAAAACAAAAACTAAAAAATAAAACTTAAAAACCAGTTTCAGTTTTACGAACTCGAGAAGTACATAAAAAAGATCTGGAGTGGTGGTCTTCTCTCGATATTCAATGCGACTCCAAGACTCACAACATGGAGCAAAAGCTCCACCATCTTGGAGAGTGAAATAAACTGCAGTTGGGCAATATCTTTTGCCTTTTAAATGTCGAACGGCAACCGGGCCATTTTTCTCCGGGCGCTGTCGAAATCTCTCTTTTTCTTCCTCTCTCTCTCTCCTGAGTCCTGACCAGCAGGGTACCCTCACTACGCGCCTAGGTATGGCCGGACACTTTATAAAACACTCGACTAAAACACCTTTAAAACGACACTTAAATCCGAAGTCACATCTTCCAGCGCCTCACGGGGCATTCGTCGATCACTGAGCGATCACCACGAGTCGAAACTAACGGTCCAATCCATCACATTTTCCCGGGAAATCGATCGACGGTCGATTTTCCTAACGGTAGAGTGAGTGAGGGACGTCGTTCGGTCTGGCTTGACCCCAGATGAGATGGGTAAGTATACCCTCTCCCGGACCGACCCCAGCAGCGAGATGCCGATTTCCCGAATTCTGGAAAGGGTTTTTTCTCGTTTCAGCGGAGACAGGGTCGTTTTAACGGTTTATCTGTCCCTCCTTTGTGGAGTTTAGGGTTTAAACTGCGTCGCGGCTTGTGAAACTACATGCGGTAGAATGCGATAACCTTGGGATGACGAAGAAAGAAAAAAAGAATTGTGTGAGAAAATCCACAACTGGCAGGTTTGATACGGGGGCGCCATT
The DNA here is from genome assembly GCF_040412425.1 of Macrobrachium rosenbergii. Lineage (NCBI taxonomy): Eukaryota > Metazoa > Arthropoda > Malacostraca > Decapoda > Palaemonidae > Macrobrachium > Macrobrachium rosenbergii. Next base: position 135,825 of record NC_089766.1, read on the forward strand.
GCTAGTCAGTCTTTTTTTCGTTATATTAATATTCCTGACGATTCAACGATACATATACTCTTGAAATATACATCAAACACCCGTTTAACGGTCAATAAATACGCAGTAACACATTTACGTCACAATGTAAACGTTTAATGAGTCCGTAAAAGCGACTGAAATTCACTAACCGTCAACTAAATT
>NC_089766.1:138507-156007 GCF_040412425.1 Macrobrachium rosenbergii
ATACATATATATACAATATATATATATTTTTTCATGTATATCTATATTTTTAATTTGTTATTTTATTTTTATTTTTATTTATATATATGTATATATACATATATATGTATATATATATATATGTATATATACATGTATATATATACATATACATATACGCAATATTGCGACAGCATAATCACTGGAAACCTCTGGATTTTACTTTCACAGCTGATAGCAAGAAGCGTCTCTCCTGTGTCTGCCGATAACATATTTACTTTCAATTATTTTTGTTTACTAAACAACAGGAATGTTTGTTGTTATGTAGCGTCAGATAAACAAAAGAGATACGGATGATATAACTTCAAATAGGCATGTTTGACATAGCCTGAAGACCCTCCTTCACGATGACAGGCTAAGTCTCAGTCTAATTTTGATAATTCGTGATGATTTAGTAATTATTTAACAGTAACTCATTTGGAATAGTTTTTCTTTAGAAGGAGGTAATTTGGACAATTTAGACACAAATTTTAGCCCCCCTGGGCCAGAATTGTCAAAAAAAATCCTGCCCACAGAAATGTGACACCAAGACATGATATGATAATTCTTAATTATTTGATAATTATTTATTTTTATTTCATTAAAAATACTTTCCCTAAAATTGTAAAAAGGGTATTTAGATAATCTAGACCAGGGCTATCCGACGCCATGCCCGTGGGCCAAAAGTGGCCCGGTTGATTTTGAAAGTGGCCCTATAGATAAAAATAAGTAAAAGTATATTTCTCTTTTTATGTCATAAAAATTTCTTATTCTTCAATTCTGACTAATAATAATAATAATAATAATAATAATAATAATAATAATAATAATAATAATAATAATAATATATATACTGTATGTATATATATACATATACATATATACCCACACATATACGTACAAACACACAGGTGGCCCCCATGACTTTTTGTTTTTTCCAGAGTGGCCCTCAGACTAAACAACTTGGACGGTCCTGATCTAGACCCAAATTTCAGCCCCCCTGTGCTAGAAGTGTCAAAATCTTGCACCCCCCAAAATCGTTGTCAACAAGCTACGAAGATGTGATAATTCATGACTATTTAGTAATTATCTAACTTTGTCACTCAGAATCGCTTTTCCAAAAATAGTAATAAGGTGATTATTGACTAATTATTTAACTGTAATTCGTTAAGACCTTTTTTCCCAAAACTGGAAGTCGATAATTTCGACAAAATGGCCACAAATATCAGGGCCCCTGGCTAGAACTGTCAAAATCTCGTCCCCAAAAACGTGAGACCAACACAAGTAGATATGATAATTCTTAGTAATTCAATAATTATTTATTTTTATTTTATTAAGAATCGTTTCCATAAAAAATTGTAAGAAAGCAATTTAGATAATCTAGACCCAAATTTCAGCCCCCCTGGGCTAGAGTTGTCAAAATCCTGCCCCCAAAAAAGTGACACCAACACAAGAAGATATGATAATTCTTAATTATTCAATAATTATTTAACTCTTATTTCATCAAAAACAGTTTTCCAGAAATGTTAGGTAGTCATTTTAGATCATTTAGACCCAAATCTTATCTTGCCCCTGGGCCAGAATTGTCCAAATCCCGCCCCACAAAAACGTGACACAGGCCCAGGGTGATTCAGACTATGGCCCATGCATCCCTTCTCTGACGTCACTGAGCCAAGGACTCTAAAAAATACCTTTGATCTTGACCTTGGCGTGATACGAAGTTTCACTTTTGTTGTTGACTTCAAATTCTGGACTGTCAACAAACCTCTTGACCTGTTGTTGTTGATGTTGTGTAATAATTTCGCTTTCTGAAGCCTGTTATTATTATTATTATTATTATTATTATTATTATTATTATTATTATTATTATTATTATTATTATTATTCAGATGATGAAACTTATTCATAAAGAACAAGCCCACCAAAGGGGCCACTGACTTGAAATTCAGGCTTCCAAAGAATATTATGGTGTTCATTATTATTATTATTATTATTATTATTATTATTATTATTATTATTATTATTATTATTATTATTATTATTATTCAGCATATAGAACAGGCCCATCACAAGGGCTACTGACTTGCAATAAAAGCTTCAGAGAATAACAAGGTGTTCACTAGGAAGAAGTAATAGGAGAAAAATTAAACTAAGGGAATGGAAAGGAATATAAAATTTAGGCCAAAGTCCAAGCACTGGGACCTATGAGGTCATTCAGTGCTGAAAGGGAAACTTGAGAGCAGAAGGTCTGAAAGGTGTAACAGGAGGAAAACCGTTTGCAGTTGCACCATGAAACAATTATTAGGAGAGACTTGGGGAAAGTAAGATGAAAGAAAGAGAATATGAACGGAGGTACAGTAAAAGAGCCTTAGGTAATGCCTACAGCACGAGGCGCATTGACGGCACTGACCCCCTACAGAGGCTATAAATGGGGAAAACACTAATTCTCTCTTCTAAGATTCTCCTGTCAAGAAACCTCTTCTCACATACATTCTGTGTAACCAAGCAACACTTAGCTTTGCAACCAAGTTCTGTGACTTCACTCGTAAGCTCTGGAATTTTCTCTCATTTTCTCTGTGTTTCCAACCCTACAGCAGAAACTGCTGGTGCGATTGGATGTGGCGAGAGAGATGTCTCTAAAACCGAAATGTTCAGGGATTAAGGGTCTAAGTAAAAGAAGAGAGAGAGAGAGAGAGAGAGAGAGAGAGAGAGAGAGAGAGAGAGAGAGAGAGAGAGAGAAAGAGAGGGAGAGAGAAAAGAAAGACGAGGGAGCTTAATGTCAAGAGAGAGAGAGAGAGAGAGAGAGAGAGAGAGAAGAAGAGAGGTCAAGAGAGAGAGAGAGAGAGAGAATGTCAAGAGAGAGAGAATGAGAGAGAGAGAGAGAGAGATGTCAAGAGAGAGAGAGAGAGGTTAATGAGAGAGAGAGAGAGAGAAAGGGGGTTAATGTCAAGAGAGAGAGAGAGAGGTTAATGTCAAGAGAGAGAGAGAGAGAGAATGAGAGAGAGAGAGAGAGAGAGGTTAATGTCAAGAGAGAGAGAGAGAGGTTAATGTCAAGAGAGAGAGAGAGAGAATGTCAGGGGGAGAATGTCAAGAGAGAGAGAGAAAGGGGGTTAATGTCAAGAGAGAGAGGGAGCTTAATGTCAAGGGAGAGAGAGAGAGAGGTTAATATCAATAAATATTCGAGACACAAAAGAAATTTAAGTCTCAAAAACCAGCTAAAATAAGAGAGAGATGTCTCTCAAACATGGAAGAAAATGAAGATTCTCAGGACAACGAGAGTTGAGTTTAGAGAGAAAGAAAAAAACGAGAAAGGTTTAAAAAATAAATTCAACGAAGAATATTTTTAAAAAAAAGCTACGTGAAAAAAAGTCTCGATGTAAAATTAAACAAGTAAAAAACTGCGCCGAAGTTTCTTCGGCGCAATCAAGTTTTCTGTACAGCGTATAATGCTGTATGAAACTCTCAGCCGGCAGTGGTGGCCTGTGTTGTTGCACTGCCAGACACACGATCATGGCTAACTTTAACCTTAAATAAAATAAAAATTACTGAGGAGGCTAGAGGGCTGCAATTTGGTTTGTTTGATGATTGGAGGGTGGATGAGCAACATATCAATTTGCAGCCCTCTAGCCTCAGTAGTTTTTAAGATCTGAGGGTGGACAGAAAATGTGCGGACAGAAAAAGTGCGGACAGAAAAGTTCAGACAGACAGACAGATAGCCATCTCAATAGTTTTCTTTAAGAGAAAGTTAAAAAACGAAAGAAACTTCTAAAAATATTTAATAAAATACATCACAATACCACACATCCACCATGGGTACTTGGGTATGCCATACTCACATACCCACCAAACAAACCATTTTGGACTGAAATGCCCATATAGCGCTTATCACTCCGAGTACTTGAGCCAAGTTGAAAAACAAATTATATAGGCTTACTTCAAGAGCATAGGCCTATTTCACAACCTCTTGATGAATTACTAAGATAAATGATGGTTTATTGAACCATAGAGACCATTATTCATATCGAAAACCCGAGAACGTTCCCACAGGAGAGACTGGTGAGCGTGGTGGATTCCTTGGGTTGGGAAATTTCTCTGTATGATGCCAGGATTTAATAGCATTTTTGCCTCCCTGTTTGGTGTAAAAATCACAAAATGAACAAGGGTGTGGGGCCTGCAGCCCCACAACCTGTATTTATTTGAGATTGACAAGAAAATGAAGTCAGCAGTTTAAGTATGAATAGGGCAGCGATTGTTGTCACAGATTTTCTTGGGAGCCAACCCTGGCTTCATGTTGAAATGAAATGTATATACATATATATATATATATATATATATATATATATATATATATATATATATATATATATAAATATATATATATATATATATATATATATATATATATATATATATAAAATATATATATATATATATATATATATATATATATATATATATATGCAGTGGACCCCACCTATTCACGGTTCCAGATTCATGGCTTCACTTATTCAGCGATTTCTCTGAACATATATACACATTATTCGCGGAAAATTCGCCTATTTGAGGTATTTTTCATAGAGAAATATTCACAAATTACTGTATTTTCATATAATTTTCATGACTAAATGCACTTATTGTGATAAAAATATTAAAATATTCAGGTATAAACATTTTTAAAGGGCCTTTTGGTGTTTGAACTATCAAATTAGGCAGTTACAAGTGTTTTTAAGAGGGGTTTTAAGTATTCATGGATTTTAGATATTCTCAGGGGTTAGTGGTACGCATTCCCCCCGAATACTGGGGGTCTACTGTAAATACATAAATATTTTGAATAATTTAAGATGATAGATTCTATATATAAGAAGATTTAAGTATCATGGTACGCATTCCCCCCAAATACTGGGGGTCGACTGTAAATACATAGATACTTTGAATAATTTAAGACAATAGGTTCTACATATAAGAAGATTTAAGTATCATTAGTATTAAGAGAAAATTACTCTAGCAAAGAAGGTAAATCAAACTGGAACTTCAAAATTTTAAGCGAAGATGCAACGCATTACTACCCTAATAAGCTATTCTCCTTGCATTTTAATACACTTTTATCTATTTATTTATATATTAATTTATTGTTATTTTTAATGTGAGATTTCTTTATGTATTTCACTTTCCCTTCTCTACTTCCTAATGTGCACCATATTATTCTTTGGAAGCTTGAATTTCAAGTCAATGGGCCCTGTGGTGGGCTTGTTCCATATTGTTTCATCTTCTGAATAATAATTAATAATAATAATAATAAAATAATAATAATAATAATAATAATAATAATAATAATAATAATAATAATAATAATAATAATAATAATAATAATAATGAAACATCATTATCATCATTAATATCATTATTATTGGCAAGAAGGGACAGTCAAGTTATTGAGACAGGTAGGAATTGTTGGGTCACCATTAGTAAACATCTTATCTTCAAGACATTTTATCTCGAGCCGTCTGTAAAAGGTACCTCTGCAACTGTCTTTACAATAAATAGGTCAGTTACAATATGTGTGTATGTACACACACACACACACACACACATATATATATATATATATATATATATATATATATATATATATATATATATATATATATATATATATATATATATATATATATATATTATATATTCAAATAAGGTCCCAACGTACAAATAAACTTCATAGGCATCTCAATTCAAGTTGTATTAACCTAAAAATCTTTCTTCCGTATATATTTATCATATATATGATATGGCACCTATAACCTGGTGACTTCAGGTTATGTTAGGTATATTATATATAAATCTATACAACTGAACCTAGAAACTTAATCTGTTCTATAAACCTGGTATTGAACATTTAAACCAAAAACTAGGTTTTCTTGAACTGTGACCAGAGTCAAACCTGGTCAGTCAATTCAAGAGTCAACCAACCTGGGTAAACCTTAGGTCAGTATCAGGGTTTATCAACTCCACCTGACAACTGAACCTGGAAACTTCACCTGTTATATGAACCTGATACTGGTCAGGTACCTAAACCAGGGCATTTCTTGACCTTGACCAGTCAAATCGACCTGGTCATCTGTGAACATACCTGTCAACTAGGTCAGGTCAGGTTAGATCAGGCAACTCCACCTGAGAAATGAACCTAGAAACTCCACCTCTTATTGAACCCAGCCTAAAACTTGTTAACCAAACCAGGTCATTTCTTGAACTAGACCAGTCAATTCGACCTGGTCTTCTGTGACTAGACCTGTCGATTGTACCTGGTAATTGTACCTGGCAAACGAACCAGAGTTATCTCACAAACCAACAACAACAGATAACAATTGCCTCTTAAAGAGATAACATAACCTGACCAGCGTCATAAACAAGATAAAGATTGTGCGATGTCTTCTGTGACACAGAGAATAATAATGACGATTATAATAATAATTAGCCATGTCCCTTAATTAGGGCGTCTTCCGGGATGGCAAAAAATTAATAGTTACAGCCTCATTCATCCTCCAATTGCTGCTATAATTATAATAACAATACAAATTACACCAAGAGTTGCGATGGACCCCCCCTCACGTTGAAAGAGATAAAATTCTTACGTTTTTATAACCCAGTTGAATCATTTATCAGTTTCAATGAACTGATAAACTTTTTTTTTTTGACTTTGTAAGAATCTCTGGAAGCTTCACTAACACGTGCGTGTGTGGTGTGTGTTTGTGTGTGTTCAGGAAAGCATGTGGAAGTACACGTGCTAAATTGAAGTGAACACCATTCAGTTAAAGACAGTACTGAAAACATCTCAAGGGCTACAATAATAATAATAATAATAATAATAATAATATGGTAATTTAGGTAAACCTGGCTGTCAGTTTTAGACAATCTTTATTTTATTCTATTTTAGGGGACCTAGAATAACCACATATCACAATAACAACACAAGAGACAGGAATCAGATGAAAGGCCTCACCAATTGTCAGAAGACTAATCACCCTTTATTCTCAACTCCCATTTCAAGCCCCTTCCTCCTTCCTCAAATGAAAGGACTTGTGGGATCCCACTTACGTAAGGGCGTCTTGCAATGTGACCTCATGACTCCCTAAAGACGTCCTTCAAATGTCCTACGGAGCGTAAGAAGGGGGAAGGAAAGATTAGGCCTGTAGGACTTCTGGATGCTGGGAGATAATGACTCTTACTTCCTCAAGTTTAATTTAGAAACAAAAACTGCTGTGAAGGGAAGAAAACTTGGAAACATGAAACGGCATTTGTGCTAGGTGATTTGAACTCCAACATATGTGACAATAGATGGCATTATGGTAGGTAAGAGTTCTCGGCACAAATGAGAACTGAGAAGGTCCTAAGGAAGCCGTGAAGGGAATAAAATTTGAAACCATCAAAGTGTAGTTGTGCTAGGTGATGTAAACGCAAAGATATGCGAGAATACATGGCGTTACGGTAGGTAAACAGGTTCCTGTAATAAATATGGACTGAGAAGGTCCTATAGAAATGTACAAATGATTCTCTTAGCCTGAAAACAATAGCAGTACCTAATTACAGAATGTATAAAACTTAAATACGCGTTACATTTCACCACAAAAAAATCCCAGACGCTAAAAAAACTAACACAAAGGCCAAGTATAAATATTTTTTTTCTTTTAGACACAAGGAAGAGAAAAAGAGACATTTCGCAAATAACGATTAAGTGGTCATTTGGTCAAATTATGAAGTCATTAAGTCAATCAACAAGGAAAATAAGCATCTGTCTGCTTCCCTACTGAAAAGTTCAGTCATTAAATGCAGACAGTGATAAACTGTGTAGTTTTGTCTGGAGCCATCCATCATCAACTAAGTCGACTTAAGTTTAATGAAAGAGCATTCAGGATATAGAGAGAGACACTGAATGTTGTGTAGTTTTATCTAGAGCCATCCGCTGTTAACTGGAATTACTTGTTTTTGTTAGAGAATTGAGAGAGAGAGAGAGAGAGAGAGAGAGTAAAAAAGGGAAGCAACTGAATGTAATTCAAAAGAAATGTGAGATAAAAAGACTTGTCTCTTGAGAGAGAGAGAGAGAGAGAGAGAGAGAGAGAGAGAGAGAGAGAGAGAGAGAGAGAGAGAGAGAGTCTCAAAGAAACAGAGTAAAGAATTAAAGAAATTTAATGTAATTCAAAAGAAATATGAGAGGAAAAGACCTGTCTCTTGAGAGAGAGAGAGAGAGAGAGAGAGAGAGAGAGAGAGAGAGAGAGAGTCTCAAAGAAACAGAGTAAAGAATTAAAGAAATTTAATGTAATTCAAAAGAAATATGAGAGGAAAAGACCTGTCTCTTGAGAGAGAGAGAGAGAGAGAGAGAGAGAGAGAGAGAGAGAGAGAGAGAGTAAAGAAGGAAAGAGATTTAATGTAATTCCAAATGAATATGAGAGAAAAAATTACTTGTCGAGAGAGAGAGAGTCAGAGAGAGAGAGAGAGAGAGAGAGAGAGAGAGAGAGAAGAGAGAGAGTCATATATACAGAAAAAGGGAAATTTGAAGTCTGAATGTAATTCAAAATAAATTTAACATACAAAGACTTGCCCCTTTAGTTTAATGAGAGAGAGAGAGAGAGAGAGAGAGAGAGAGAGAGAGAGAGAGAATTATCCAATTAGCCCTCGCTACTGCTGTCTGGTGTCAGTCTGTACCAGAAAAGACTATTTGTCTTTGCTTTTTGTTAACCTGTTTATCTATTCCGTCGTATTTTCATGTCTGTGTGAAATTTGAAGTCTGCTGGTTAAGTTATTCGTGAGAAATCGTATCTCTTGTTTAAATTACTTTAGTTTAATGACAGTAATCAAAGTAGCCAACTGTGATAACAGTTGATTACTTTAGTTTAATGACAGTAATCAACTGTGATCACAGTTGATTACTTCAGTTTAATAACAAAAATCAACTGTGATCACAGTTGATTATTTCAGTTTAATGACAATAATCAACTGTGATCACAGTTGATTACTGCAATTTAATGACGGTAATTAATTGTGATCACAGTTGATTACTTCAGTTTAATGTTAAACAAAAATCAACTGTGATCACAGTTGATTATTTCAGTTTAATGACAATAATCAACTGTAAAAACAGTTAATTACATTAGTTTAATGACGGTAATTAATTGTGATCACAGTTGATTACTTCAGTTTAATGTTAAACAAAAATCAACTGTGATCACAGTTGATTATTTCAGTTTAATGACAATGATCAACTGTAAAAACAGTTAATTACATTAGTTTAATGACGGTAATAAATCAACTGTGATCATAGTTGATTACTTCAGTTTAATGACAATAATCAACAGTTATCACAACGCCAGCTCAACAAATAAAATAAATAATGGATATATATAAATATATATATATATATATATATATATATATATATATATATATATATATATATATATATATATATATATATATATATATATATATATAAATGAATAAAGAAATGCCTAAATAAATAAAAAAAATTAATAAAAATATGTAATGCGTAATTACCTCGATACGCAGAAAGACTAACAAATTCTTGCGTAAATGCTGAACAGGATCTTGAGAGAATTGGATGAAGAATTTGCTGGCTGACGCGACAATCGTCACGTGAGAGAGAGAGAGAGAGAGAGAGAGAGAGAGAGAGAGAGAGAGAGAGAGAGAGAGAGAGAGAGGGTAGCAAATAGGATTCTGGGTTTATAGTGGTACATCTGTCAACAAAATATCAAATGGCGAGGAGAGAGAGAGAGAGAGAGAGAGAGAGAGAGAGAGAGAGAGAGATAAGGTACTGGGTCGATTATAGTGTTTCTGTAATGCAAAATACCAAGAGGGTTTTAGAGAGAGAGAGAGAGAGAGAGAGAGAGAGAGAGAGAGAGAGAGATTGGGTCGATTATTGTGTTTCTATGACAAAATATCGAAGTGTCTGAGAGAGAGAGAGAGAGAGAGAGAGAGAGAGAGAGAGAGAGAGAGAGAGAGAGAGAGATTGGGTCGATTATAGTGTTTCTATGACAAAATATCAAAGTGTCTGAGAGAGAGAGAGAGAGAGAGAGAGAGAGAGAGAGAGAGAGAGAGAGAGAGAGACCTTACAGACCTTAGATTCGTTCAGAGGTCCCTCAGTGTGAGAGCCTTTGATGTCTACCAAAGAGTTGCTAACGCATCTTCCGGTATATTTTGCATCTTCCAGTCTTGGATGGTCTGGGATGCATCTTAGATATTTGTCGAATTCAAAATATCAAATGTTATGTTCCTCAGATGAGCTGGTAGAGCATTGAATAGACGCTGCATTATCGATGCTGGTGCGTGGTGGATTAATGTCCTGTGTGCTTTCCTTAATTTTCCTGGTATAGTTTTTGGCACTATTAATCTACCTCTGCTTGCTCTTTTGATAATTTTAGTTCCATGATATTTTCAGTCCTTCTATCTGTTTCCATGCTTGAATCATGTACAAAGACTCAAAATTTAAGTATTTTCTTTCCCAGTAGTCAAGGTCCTTAACTTCTTCTATTCTAGCTGTAAATGACCTTTGTACACTCTCTCTAGAGATCCTTTTGAGTGTGAGTAGATATTGCAATATTCAAGTGAGAGAGACGTTTTATAAAGCATAATCATGTGTTCAGCTTTTCTTGTTTTGAAGTGCCGGAACAACATTCCCATTTTTGCTTTGCATTTGCCAATAAATTGCTATTTGATCATTGCATAACATATTCCTATTCAACATCACACCAAGGTCTTTAACTGTTCCTTGTTTGTGATTGTCTCATTATTAGGTCCTTTATATGATATAGCATTCCTAGATCACCATAGTTCATTGATTCAAATTTATCAGAGTTAAAGATCCTATTTATCTCTGCCCATTTATATATTTTATTTAGGTCTCTTTGAGAGAGTTCCTATCTTCATCACAAGAATTTCTCTATTATTCTTGTGTCATCTCTACTACTGAGTCAAAATTACTGTCTATTTCTGCAATCATAATCACAAACAGAGAGATTATAGTGTTTCTATGACAAAATATTAGTGTTTGAGAGAGAGAGAGAGAGAGAGAGAGAGAGAGAGAGAGAGAGAGAATATATTCCACAACAGTTGTAATGTATATTGAAGAACATAGCGGGTCCTAAAAACAACAATTATCTAATAAAGTAAGTTCAAAGGTCAAGGTCTGGAAGAGGTCTACTTATCAAGCCATTTTGCACTTGGAAGGTCTTGCTTGAATCCTCAATTAATTCTTTCAAAAACATAATAACCAATATAAAAATTACAAAGAATGAAGAATGGTTTTGAATTGTGATTTCATAATGATACGGAACTCAAGGGTCATTGGGTTACAGTGAGGCCTGGAAGCCCATAGTGTGTGCATATATGTGTGAGTGTGTATATATATACACATCTATAAAAACTTCAGTGGGTCAATTTCTACAAAAACTTCAGAAATTCAAAATCTATAAACATCTATTCATAATCTCCTACATCAACTGAACCTTCATAATATTAAGTAGTGGATTGACAGGTTCTACGAGAATAAATTTAACCGTTAAACCAACCAAACACTATAGAAAAACTGTCTCCTCCCAAATTTCAAGCCTCAGAATAATTTTTATGCATTCCTCTAATTTTAAACAGAAGGTCTCCAAGTATTCCCTGACATAACAATTATTTCTCAAGTGCCTTCTTCGTGACACAGCCATTATGCGTACCAATTTAACCCCTTGCGTGCTTGCGCAATTAGCCTCATTTACTGCCACACGAAAGATGTGGGTTTGGCGTGGGAGGGACTATGAATCAAGCCCTCCCATTGGTCGATTTGGTTTGTCCAACCAATCAGGGAGCAAGATAGAAAGGAGGTGTCTGAGATTAGAGCATCTATTGGTTAACTTGGTTTCCCCAGCCAATCAGGGAGGTGCATAATAAGGAGTGCCTCCATTGGTTAATTTGAGTTCCTTAACCAATCACGTGCTTGACGGTTGGCTGATCCGGAAACACAGCATCCTATTGGTCATTTCAAAACTGAGTTTTTGTTCAAAGATGTTGTTGAACAATTTCTTGCAAATGGTTCACTTGCAAGAACCAGTTATCTCCAATTTCGGGAACAGACTGAGACGCAGATTGCACTCTTGCATAAGCAAACCAACAAATAAAAAGCAAAGACTTATACAACGAGCAAAAAATGACAAAGAAACGAAGGAAACTCTTCAGACAACTGCAAAATAAACCCGTCCTACTTTTCAGAGCTTATAAATAGCCCCAGTTGATGAGTGTGTGAAAGGAATTTGCAAAATGGGAATAAGTTTTAATTCTGGTCAGTCTATTTCAAGGGCACAGAGGAAAGCCTTCTGAGAGAGAGAGAGAGAGAGAGAGAGAGAGAGAGAGAGAGAGAGAGAGAGAGAGAGAGAGAGAGAGAGAGTTTATGTGTGTGCCATGAGAAAGCAACATTTTTGCACATATGAATTTCGAAAGTTATCCTAAATCATACATTAAAAAATATACATACAAAATCCTCATGTATAGATGCTATGATAGATACAAATATTACAGAAAAGGCTCAAAATATGTATCCTGAATCATGCATAAGTGTATACATAAAATAGTCTCATGTATATATGTTAAGACAAATGCAAGTATTTCAGAAAAGACTTAAAAGATGTATCCTAAATCATACATAAAATATACAAACAAGATCTTCATTTATAGAAGTTAAGGCAAATACAGGTACTTAAAAAAACTTAAATATGCATCCTAAATCATACATTGTATACATACAAGATCCTCATGTATAGATCTTAAAACAAATACAAGTATTTTGAAAAGACTTTATACATTTACCCTGAATCATACATATGCATTCTTGTATGTATAAGACACCCTTGCGTAGAGATGTTACATATCTTAGCCAAATCATCTCTCAGACAAGAAACGAAAAAAATAAAGATATTCTTCAGATAAACAAATGACTCACTCTGTATCTTTTGTTCTTTGGACCCGATAACACAGACACATCATGTCTCGCTCTCTCTCTCTCTCTCTCTCTCTCTCTCTCTCTCTCTCTCTCTCTCTCTCTCAGCGTCGGTAGATGAAAAACAGATACGGTTAGACTGTTTGTGGAAAGGTCCGGTGGTATACCAGAGTCCAAAGTCTAACAAATTCTCTCCGAAGTCTGTCAGATTTCTGTGCTTGTCAGCCAGATTGTGACAGTTCTGAGTCTAAATGCTGTCTGCATGTCTGTGAGTTTGTGTTTGTCTGTCTGTGTCTGCTAGAATTCTCTGTGTCAGGCAGAGAGACTGTATCTAATACAAACAGACCTGCCCTTGTCTAACAACAAAAACAGACTCTGTACTGCACAGACTTTTGAACTCTGTACTTTTGTACTTGAGACTCACTGTATCTGTTTTTTGTTTGTCGACTTCAAAAAGATATCTTTATCTTTTTAGCACAGAAAAGACACCAATGACTTTTGAAAAAGATCTTTAGTAATGGAAAACACCAATGACTTCTGGAAAAAAAAAAGTTTAGTGTTGAAAAGACACCAATGACTTCTGGTAAAAAAAGAGTTTAGCACTGAAAAAACACCAATGATATGGTAAAAAAAAAAAGAGTTTATCACTGAAAAGACACTGAGGAATTCTTTAAAAAAAATGTTTAGCACTGAAAATACACCAAGTAGTCTATTTATGACAAAAAAAGTTTAGCTCTGAAAAAACACCAATGACTCTTGATAAAAAAAAAAGTTTAGTACTGTAAAAAAATGTTTAGCATTCAATGACTTCTGATAAAAAAAAGTATAGTACTGAAAAGACACCAACGACTTCTGGTAAAAAAAATGTCTAGCACTGAAAAGACGCCAATGACTTCTGATAAAAAAATGTTTAGCACTGAAAGACACCAATGACTTATGCAAAAAAAGTTTAGCACTGAAAAAACACCAAGAAATTCTGATGAAAAAACGTTCAGCACTGAACATACCAATGACTTCTGATAAAAAAAACATTTAACACTAAAAAGACACCAATGACCTCAGATAAAAAACCTTTAGCACCAAAAAGACACCAATGACCTCTGACAAAAAACGGTTCAGCACTGAAAAGACACCAAGGAATTCTTTACAAAAAAATATTTAGCACTGAATGAACATCATGAATCTCTAACAAAACGTTTAGCATTGACAGATATCTAGAACCTTTGGGGGAACAAATTTTGTGACAGACAAAGATCAAAGACTTTCGAAAATACTTTCAGCAAAGACAGAAACTGACAATTTTCAGAAAATGTTCAGCACAGACTGGAACGTTTGCGACCTCTGGATTGAAAAAAAATGTTTACCAGACATCAAAGCACTAAAAAAAAAAAAAGCTAAAAATCTTTAGTAAAGTCACTCTCAAGTTTTCTTTAATAAATTCAAAAAACATTTTTTTTAAATAAGGAAAATTATTTCATAAAAATAATATTCAAAAGTTAACGAAAACATTTATTGAAATTTGAAAAAAATAAATTATCTATATTTATCCAAGACAGACGAAGCACCAATACATACACACACACACACACACACACACACACACACACACACACACACACACACACACACACACATATATATATATATATATATATATATATATATATATATATATATATATATATATATATATATATATATATATATATATCATACATGCATATACATATATATATGTATGTATGTATGTATGATGTATGTATGTATGTATCTGTCTATATGATCATTCACAATGACAGACTTACAAGTCATACATAGTACAATACAATGTAGTAAGAGATTGTACACTATCAGCTGATCTCGAGCGCCGTTTAATCATCATTTGTGTAATAAATTCTTTTTCTTTCTCAATCTTCCGATGTGATATAATCACGAGGTTATTGTTATTGGCTTATGGACTCGTGTCTCGTGATCACGTTTCCGAGACGATACGTCTCATCAGTATGTATGTATGCATGTATGTATATATATATATATATATATATATATATATATATATATATATATATATATATATATATATATATATATATATATATATATATATATATATATATATATATATATAGTTCCTAGTGATGAAATAATAATCCAATAATATAAAATAAATAATAATAATAATAATAATAATAATAAAATAATAAAATAATAATAATAAAACTAATAATAATAATAATAATAATAATAATAATAAAACTGTTAAAACTGGTAGTGTGGAATATGTTCTGAAATTAACTTCAATACAAATAAGTGAAACGATTAAAATTATAATGGAAAAATTTTATTTCTGAAATGAATTTTTGAAAATATCAAAATCTGTCAAGTTTGACATAAATCAGTGACAAAAATAGATACAAATTGAGGACAAAATCAACAAGTAAAAAAATGCGCCGAAGTTTCTTCGGCGCAATCGAGTTTTCTGTACAGCGCATAATCAAGGCCACCGAAAACAGATCTATCTTTCGGTGGTCTCGGTATAATGCTGTGTGAGCCGCGGCCCACGAAACTCTAACCACGGCCCGGTGGTGGCCAATTCTATATCGATGGCAGAGCAACGATTATGGCTGACTTTAACCTTAAATAAACTAAAGACTATTGAGGAGGCTAGAGGGCTGCAATTTGGTATGTTTGATGATTGGAGGGTGGATGATCAACCTGCCAATTTGCAGCCCTCTAGCCTCAATAGTTTTTAAGACCTGAGGGCGGACAGAAAAAGTGCGGAAAAAAAAGTGCGGACAGGAAAAAGTGCGGACAGAAGAAAGTGCGGACAGAAAAAGTGCGGACAAAAAAAGTCCCAAAAAAGAAAGTGGACAAAAAAGTGCGGACAGAAAAAGAAAAAAGTGCGGACAAAAAGTGCGGACAGAAAAAGTGTGGACAAAAAAATGTGCGGACAAAAAAGTGGACAGAAAAAATGCGGACAGAAAAAGTGCGGACAGAAGAAAGTGTGGACAGAAGAAAGTGCAGACAAAAAAGTGTGGACAGAAAAAAGTGCAGACAGAAAAAGTGCGGACAGAAAAAGTCCGGACAGAAAAAGTGCTGACAGAATAAAGCGCGGACGGACAGAAGAAAGCCGGACAATAAAAAGCGCTTTTACAGAAAAAGCTAAACCCTGCAAATAAAACTTTTCCAGAAAAAACACAGAAAACTCAAAAAACTGCAAAAACTCACAAAAACTTAAAAAACTCACAAAAAACACAAAAACTCACAAAAACACACAAAAACTCACAAAAAAAAAAAAAAATTCACAAAAAACAGACGGCTCACAAAAAACGCATAAAACTCACAAAAAAAAAAAACAATAAAAACTCACAAAACACACACGGAACTCACCGGCTTTGACATCACAAGCCGCCGGCAAACTCCAGCACGAAGTAAAGTCAAGTAAACTTCAAGAGAGATTAGAATCGAGATAAAAATCTTAAGAATTTAAAAATCTGACTCCAAAGGTTAGACCGAAATCTTGGAAGAAGAAGAAGGGGAAGAAGAAGAAGATAGAAGAAGAAGAAGAAGAAGAAGAAGAAGAAGAAGAAGAAGAAGAAAAAGAGACAGAAGATAAACACAAGAAGTCATTACCATCATCATCACCATTTCCATCATTATCATTCTCCATAATGATAATTCTCATTCTAATGATGATTCTCATTCTAATGATGATTCTCACTCTAATGATGATTCTCATTCTAATGATGATTCTCATTATAATGATGATTCTCATTATAACGATGAATCAGATGATGTGGTGAGATGTTCGTGCAACAATGGTTCGTCCGTGACGATGATGTGATGGGATGTGTATTCTTGAGCTTAAAAGATTTAGGTCTTAACTGTCATTAGAAATATCACGATTGTTATAACTCATGTTGTTGTTGTATTTCTATAACAGCAGCAATGTATTCCCGATGTTGTTGCGATGTGTGATGTTGAATACACCAGAATACAGCATTGTATTCTTGTAGTTTTTCACTGGAGCTAAAAAGGGTTAGGTCTTAATTTTGGTTAGAAATATCACGATTGTTATAACTGATGTTGTTGTTGTATTTCTATAACAGCAGCGATGTATTCCTGACCTACAACCCCGGTTATGATTATGCAACTCATTACAACTGATGTTATATTTCTACAACAATAACGAAGTGTTTCTGACCTACAACCCTGTTCGGGAGTATGCAAGTTATTAAAACTGATGTTATTATCGTCATAATTGAACAACAACAGTATTTCTGACCCACAACCCTGTTTAGGATGATACAACTCATAACATTTCATGTTATTATATTTCTACAACACAACAAAGTCATCCTGAGCTATAACTCATTACAACTGATGTTGTTATATTTCAACTACAACAACGAAGTATTCCAGAGCTACAACCCTGTATCAGAGTTGCACAACTCATTACAACTGATGTTATTATCATTCTACAACAATGACAGATTA
>NC_089766.1:161007-261007 GCF_040412425.1 Macrobrachium rosenbergii
AAGTGGACTTCCAAGAAACATGAAAATGTGCCTCAATGACTGTCATGATGAATGGCCCTATTATGAAGTCATTGCAAGTGGGGCCTTTGAAAGACTCTCTCTCTCTCTCTCTCTCTCTCTCTCTCTCTCTCTCTCTCTCTCTCTCTCTCTCTCTCTCTCTCTCTCTTTCATGCACACAAACATTTTCTCTCTCTCTCACACACAAACATTCTCTCTCTCTCTCTCTCTCTCTCTCTCTCTCTCTCTCTCTCTCTCTCTCACAAACATTTTTTTCCTCTCATGCACAAACATTTTCTCTCTCTCTTTCTCACAAGCATACACATTCTCTCTCTCTCTCTCTCTCTCTCTCTCTCTCTCTCTCTCTCTCTCTCTCACACAAATACATATACATTCATTCTCTCTCTCTCTCTCTCAAAACATTTTTTCCTCTCTCTCTCTCTCTCTCTCTCTCTCTCTCTCTCTCTCTCACACACAAACATTTTCTCTCTCTATCTCTCTCTCTCACACACAAACATTTGCACTCTCATTTCTCTCTCTCTCTCTCTCTCTCTCTCTCTCTCTCTCTCTCTCTCTCTCTCTCTCTGATGCTCCAAGTGTACCAAAGTGCACTAGCACCCCCAAACACTCAGGTGAAGCACATATCGTAGCTATTTGCTAACTTCTACAGATATTCACTTCAAAATGGTAAAAATATCTCAAATATATCCGTAGAATGAAATATCATCACTTTAAGTCATCCAGAATAACAAAGGGAATAAAGAACAGCCAAGAACAAGCGTTCCTGAAGAACAGAAACAAGAACATGCATTCCTGAAGAACACAGAACAAAACTGAACATCAAAACACTTAGGACAATCACTTTAAATCATCCATAATAACGAAGGGAATAAAGAACAGTCAAGAACAAGCGTTGCTGAAGAACAGAATCAAGGAAAAACATCCCTGAAGAACACAGAACACAACTGAACACCAGAAATGTTCAGGAGACCTTTCGACGAAAGAGTACCATATTTGTTATTATTATTCACTTGCCCATACCATACTCACTGTCCTTGAACGTAGTAATGGGTACGCCAAATGCCCCCGAGAGAGAGAGAGAGAGAGAGAGAGAGACCTCAACTGCCCTGGGTACGGAAATGACTGGATGTATGGTATGAAATCCGAGCTGGGGACAACCTACCGGATTTATAGTACGAAGTACGGACCTTGGCACGCTTATGCCCCATACCCTATCATGGTTACCTCGAGTGGTAAGATTGGATAAGTGTATTGTAATGCACAAACGGTTCGTTACAATTATATAATTATTATTATTATTCAGGGGATGAACCCTATTCATATGGAACAATCCCACCACAGGGGCCACTGACTTGAAATTCAAGCTTCCAAAGAATTATTATTATTATTATTATTATTATTATTATTATTATTATTATTATTATTATTATTATTATTATTATTATTATTCAGAAGATGAACCCTATTTCTATTTCTATGGAACTGCATTTATGGCAACGAAAAATATACAACACACAGATTACCCACTGCACAAAAATGCCCCAAGACTAATGACAATTGCAGTATAGTTTATCATTTTTTGTTAAAAACTAATTTCCATTAAAAAATAGTTACTACAATAGCACTCTCACCATTATTAATGACAATTTTCAACAGACGCTATCAGGGTCTGAAACAAGAGGCAGTGTGTCCCAGTGGAGATCTGAAGCTCACTGGATTAAAATGCAGTTGTGTTAGAATGAGTTATATACGTCCAGTGGTTTAGAATGAGTTGTAAAAGTTGCAAGAACTATCTTGCAAGATAAAGAACAAATCAGTTGATTGAGAAAGATGCAGATGTCTTAGAATGATCTGTACAACTTCCACTGGCCTAGAATGAGTTGCACAAGTTGCAAGAACTCTCTTGCAAGATAAAGAACAAATTAGTTGATGACAGATGTTACGTGCTACTTAAAAAGAAATAGACAACTCCCAAAATGATTCTAGAGTGCATGGCATAGGACTTAAACCACCGACTTCACCTACAAAGAGAGAGAATGCGCAAAATTGACGTGTGACCGTCTCGACGCCATCTTGATAAGAGGCTGTTGCACCAAGGAGTTATTTGCAGGCTCTGTTATGAAGGGGCGTTCTCTTCTCTGAAAACCCAGAGATCATAGAGGACCCGGGCTTAGGCTGGGGTAAAAATACTGTCTTGACTTTGTATTATTATTATTATTATTATTATTATTATTATTATTATTATTATTATTATTATTATTATTATTATTATTATTCAGAAGATAAATCCCTATTCATATGGACAAGCCCACAACAGGGGCCACTGACTAGAAATTCAAGCTTCCAAAGAATATGGTGTTAATTTGAAAGAAGTAACGGATGACAACAGGAATCACAGCAAGAAGAGATATCAGATATCATAAAAGAAAAAATAAATGAACAAATCAATAAATAAACTGATAAAAATGTAAGTAAATTATCAAAATACAAGGTCAATTGCTTTAGGGTAGCAATGTATTTTTGGGTAAAAATAGCACTGATGATAACTGTAATAACATCAGCACTGGATCTCACAATGTTGACACGTATGTCTCAGCAACATTCACGTGACAACTCTCTCTCTCTCTCTCTCTCTCTCTCTCTCTCTCTCTCTCTCTCTCTCTCTCTCTCTCTCTCTGTTCCTGTTATAGAGTTGTCACAAACCTCTCCATACGTACCCCCATCAAACACATCTCTCTATATCTCACTCTCTTTCTCCTTCTACAGTGACATGCCACGTGGTCTATGGCCTTAGGACCTGTTTCTCCCTCACTGCCCCGTGGGTCAACACGTCGCGTCCGGTCATCAAAGCCCCCATGGCCCCGGAGGAAATTGGGACAACGTTTTCCCTCTACACGAGAGCCAACGCTACGTTCCCAGCTGTGAGTATTAATATCAGCTTTGTATATTCACTCTCCAGTTATGATTTTGTGTTATGTAAAAATTCAGTTCAAGTTCAATCGGTGGATAAGCTCTTTAAGTTAGCTGTGACCTAATTTGACCCCATTTGTCAAAACTGATAATTTCCCATATCCTCTATAGCATGTCAGTTATTTTTACTTTTCAAAAAATTAAAATCTTCACTAATTACAAAATCCTACTCATTAGCTATGACATTACCTGACCTTTATTGACCTATTTCCACCTTTTCTCCAAGTTTATCAGTTGCATCTACTAATTTTAAGACTAAAATATGTCCTCCATTACCTAAATAAACTCAGTACCTACCAAACTTCACAAATCAGAAATAAAAAACATCACCACACTGGCTCTGAGCTAACCTGAAATCACGAACCACATGACCTGATCTCCGCTCTCCGCATTTCCTTGCAGCCCATCAACCCAGGTGACCTGAAAACCATCATGGGAGCTCCGTTCGTACCTGAGAAGCCTTTTAAAGTCATCACTCATGGTTACCAGTCACATGGCACAACTGAATGGATGAAGGTAAGCACACAGCACAGTTGTGTAACTTCTGCTTGGTTTTGTAAGACACGAGTAAGTCCATACGAGTGGTACGCTTGAGTACAGAATGATATATTGATGTTTTGAAGTCTACATGTCAAATTTGATACATAATTCCTCTTAGTTCATGTCTACAGAATGGGGTTAA
Organism: Macrobrachium rosenbergii; assembly: GCF_040412425.1. Lineage (NCBI taxonomy): Eukaryota > Metazoa > Arthropoda > Malacostraca > Decapoda > Palaemonidae > Macrobrachium > Macrobrachium rosenbergii. The sequence continues at coordinate 164,678 of NC_089766.1, forward strand.
TTAGTAGAAATTCTTAGATAACTCAAGCTCAGTCTGATTCACTATAGGTCTAGCCTCATCGCAGTCACTTTCAGTTTCTCAAGGGGCTGATAAACTTGAGGATTTTGGCACCTGCTCTAACTTGACCAAAAGAAATAACTAGCCATATTGATCCCTCAATTACTTGATATACAATGCACTAACACCCTGCATTTTGTTCCACAGACGCTGATTGGTGAGCTCCTTCGGAACGAAGACCAGAATGTCATTGTGGTGGACTGGTCAGTAGGAGCCCGGCCGCCGTACACCCAAGCGGTTGCCAACATACGCATGGTTGGGGCACAAGTGGCTCATCTCCTTTATACTCTCAATGTAAGTAATGGTGTACAAGTCATCAGCATCCGAATAAGTTCAATAAATTATGAATTGGTATGTCTCCTTGGTAAAACAGTGTCAGTGTCTTTAATAGTTTTTGCTTACTTTGCGGTCAAATATTGGCCAAGACGGACGTACCAATTGCCTTGAAGTGATTTGACTATAATTAATCACAACCTTATTCTTAAATGCGCATAAAACATGGATAATCATCAGTGAACAGTCTGGGATCCTCATAAATCAGCTAGCTCTGTGGTTAGACCTATAGGTCCCAAACTTGTTCACATCCATATCAAATTGCCCTTAGAATCCATCGTCACTGCTGTAAGATCACATTAGCTTTATACCAGCATCTTGCCCTGCAAATCACCCCTCTGTTCGTGGACAACACTTCAACAAACTCTGACCTTCTTTCCACAGAGGTATGCAGACATTCCCATCACAGACTTTCACCTGATTGGCCACAGCTTGGGAGCTCACCTGTGCGGGCATGCAGGAACTCACTTGAGGGATTCCTACGGCCTCCTTCTGCCCAGGATCACCGGCCTCGACCCTGCGGAGCCCTACTTCAACGACACCCACGTCATCACCCGCCTTGACCCTTCGGATGCTCTCTTTGTGGATGTCATTCACACGGATGACTCGCCCATTCTTGGCTTCCCTCTGAGTGAGTATGGGTCTTTGGTGGTCACAGTCTAGCATGTGGATCTGCCCCTCTATTTTCTCTTCTTCCTTCCTTACTTGCTGGATTTGTGGTCCCTCACACTCAGCCAGGGAAATGAGTCTGCCATCTAAACTTAAACAGTAAAAGCTAATTCAAAATCAACTAAACACTATCAAGAGGATAGTCTATCAAACAACCACTCTAACTAAAACAATTCATCACAAAAGCCATCTCAACCATTACATCACTTAAAACAACCCAAAGCTAAATAAAAACCACCAAAGCTGACTACTGTCAAATCCTAATCTTCATTTATCTATTTTCACAGGCATTGGCATGACCCACTCCATAGGCGACCTCGATTTCTATCCAAATGGTGGGCATAACCAACCTGGATGCAATGGTGAGTATTTTACGTCACATTCTGTTTGCACCACATTCCTTGTAATACGTCCAAAATTATTATTTCATTTTTAAACTGGTCAAATGTTATCTTGCATAGGAAATAACAGAAACAATTCTCTTCCCTCTTTCGCCTGTACCACATAATACAAGCTATTTATGGACTGGAAAGCCTATAAATGTTTTACTTATTTCCAACAGGTGACATCAACTGCCAACACAAGAGAGCTATCAACTTCTTCACCGAATCCATCCGGCAGTCTTGTCCCCTTATAGGAGTCGTCTGCAATTCTTACCAAGAGTTCATTGATGTAAGTATTATCAGTTTCTCTTAATCAAACATTGATATGTCATTCTGGACACCAAGACAAACTAAATGGCCGTGTTTATGTAAATCATTTCACTATTATAACTTGTCTTGTCTTTGCTCAACAGGGAGAGTGCTGGGGATGCGCAAATGACAACTGCGCCCACATGGGACTCAGGGCTACTAGACTAGAGCAGCCCTCTCTTACCAAACTCTTCCTGATGACTACTGAACGTAGCCCCTTCTGTGGTGAGTATGCTGGGCAGGGAGCCAACTTACTTATAGTAGAATCAGTATGTAAATGTGAGATAATGTATCTTTCAAGTGGACCTAATGCTTTGTCCAGAATGGGACACAGGCCTCAATGAGTGAACAGCAGTCATGGCTACTCTTTGTAGCCTTCTGTAAGCTCTAGAATGTTTCATTTTATACCCAGTTCATATTGCTGACCCTACCAGCTAAACCACCTTTCCATCGCAGGCTACCACTACCGCATAAGCATCGAAGTGAGCAACTCAACAGAGGCCAGAGAACATGATGGTGAATTTGCCATCATCCAACTGAAGCTGACTGGAAACAAGGACAGATCAGAGCCAATGAGGCTCTCAGAGAAGTGAGTGGAGTGTTGGTTCTTGAGTTTCCACCATTAAAATTGCAGGAGTTATGTTTCTCAGTTTATAAATTGCTAAGTGTTTCATATCTATTTTGCCACAAGGCAAAAATTAGCTCAAGACTTTTACCTATTCAAGCCAAAAAAAAAAGACAAAACTAACCTCACTATTCTGTTAAACCAGGTCACTCTACTACGAAGCCGGGTCGATCCACCGCCGTGTCATCCTGACCTATGACCTAGGTGACCTCAAGACGATGGGCGTGACCTTCATCTACCCTGGGTCAATTCTCAACATTATGTCTTGGAGGTTGAAGAAGCCAACACTTTTCCTCAAATCTATCACGGTGGAACCTCTGGGGAAAGACATTAAGTGAGTATGACGTATGTTTTATACAATTTTATATAAAATACATGAAATACATCTATAGATACACGAGTATCAGCAAGGTAAAGTCAATATTTATGCATTTTGACAACTATTTTAGATATGTATACACAGACACAAACTAAGAAACAACATCTCTTTAAATATTCTTAAGATCAGAACAGCATTTCTTTAGCTATTTCTAAAATCAGAACAGCAGTTCTTTGGCTAATCTTAAAATGAGAACAGCATTTCTCTGTCTATTTCTAAAATCAAAACAGCATCTATTTGACCAATCTATGACAATCTGTCTCACAAATCTCATTCCCCTCCTTCAGGTGGAGATACTGCTTCAAGGAGACCCAGCAGCATCCAAACAGAGAGTACGCCTTGAGCAGCAGCGACAAATGCTGAGGTGTAAACCTCCAGCATATATCAGAATAGATACAGTAGTCCCCTCACTCCTTGGCTGTGTACATATGAAGACCATCGCTCTCCGTCATGAATTTGCGCCTCTTGAAGCAACTGTGAAGACTATCTCCTGAGATTATCTGATGCTCTCACGGACCAATCTGCTATGTGCCATTCTGCCGTTATGCGAACGTGGACTGAAATGATCTATAAGTCTGCTCTTTTGTAAAGCGAACAAGAAGATTATCCCCTGAGATTATTGTGTGCTCTCACGGGGACATTCTTCCGTTACGCACATGCGAACTGAGATAATCTCTGAGTCCGCTCTTCTGCTACACGAAAGCGAATGTTATCTCCCGAGATCATCTTGTGCTCTCAAGAGGCCATTCTTCTGTTACGCAAGTGCGTACGAAGTTCATCTCCAAAATTATGGGTATATGCGCTGTCATCGTCATTTCTCCCCCGCTGTGTAAATACGTCACGTCACACCACAATTCTCTCTGTCAGTTTTCACTATCATCAGCACCATAAACATCACCAATTTACTATCTGTAATAAATCTCTCCAGTGTGCATATGTATATATATTCACAATCAACATGTATAAAGTGAAATTATACATATTTTAATTATTGAACAAATGTAAGACTATTTCAGTCTGCTATCTCATTTAGGTTAAGAGAAGCTTTGTGTATTTGAAACTTTTTCAAATGTATTTTTTATAATGTTAATAAAACATTACAAATGATCCCTGCTTCTGAATTACCTCTGTCAAGTGGCTGTTATGTCTCTGTTATTGCTGTTAATCTCTTGTTAAACTCCTCCTTGTCATTTTAATCTTGGATTTCTCAGGTTAAATTTCTATACTAGTTAACACAGGTTAGATAACCAGTGTTAAGTTTGTATGCAACTATTTAACACTGGGCTAAATATGTTAATTCATCTTGTTAAATCTTGCTAATCCTCGTAAAATTCTTCCTTAAATTTAACAAAATCCATTGTTATTCCTGTTAATTGCGAATCTATCTTGTTAAATCAGTTATGTTTGTATACAAATATTTAAAACTGGTTACTTAACCTGTTAATAGTAAAAATATCATGTTAAATTTATAACCTCTCGTAAAATCCTTTCTCAAATTTAACAAAATCCATTGTTAATCCTGTTACTTGTGAATCTATCTTGTTAAATCAGTTATATTTGCATACAAATATTTAACACTGGTTACTTAACCTGTTAATAGTAAAAAATCATGTTAAATTTGATAACCTCTCGTAAAATCCTTTCCCAAATTTAACAAAATCCATTGTTAATCCTGTTACTTGTGATTCTGTCTTGTTAAATCAGTTATGTTTGCATACAAATATTTAACACTGGTTACTTAACCTGTTAATTGTAAAAAGATCATGTTAAATCTGATAACCTCTCATAAAAGCCTTTCTGAAATTTAACAAAATCCCTTGTTAATCCTGTTACTTGTGAATCTATCTTGTTAAATCAGTTAGGTTTGTATATAAATATTTAACACTGGTTACTTAACCTGCTGATAGTCCAAATAATAGTAAAAATATGTTAAATCTGATAAACTCTTGTAAAAATCCCTTTCTCAAATTTAACAAAATCACTTGTTAATCCAGCTAATTGTGAATCTATCTTGTTAAATCAGTTATGTTTGTATACAAATATTTAACACTGGTTACTTAACCTGTTAATAGTAAAAATAATAAGAAAAATATTATGTTAAATCTGATAACGTCTAGTAAAATCCTTCCTTAATTTTAACAAAACCCCTTGTTAATCCATTGTTAATCCTGTAAATTGCGAATCTGTCTTGTTAAATCAGGACAAAGGACGTTCAGTGACACTTCTTGGATCAACTTCCGACGAAATTAATCATATCATTGCCAAATTTCCCACCGGAAGTGGAACAATTCTCCGTAAACACGACACATAGACAGGAAATTATGCCGAGCGAAGGAGTTAGAGGGGTGTGTGTGCGTGTGTGTGTGTGTGTGTGTGTAAGACACGTCCACTAGCTATGTACCAATAGACCGCTCCCTCCGTGACATGAAAGAAAAGCAATAATATAGTTAAAATCCTGACAGTGATAACGAATCAAATAATGACAATATATTATTATCGTCATTATTAGTACTAATATAGTTAGTACCGACAGTAATAACGAATCAAGTAATGACAATTTATTGTCATCATCATGATTAGAACTAGTAGTAACGATAATAATGACGAAAACAACAAAAAGATACAAAAATTCAAACCCAGAAATGTCCCGAGCTAACCGATCCCTCCCTGTGACGTCACCGAGCCCTGATGACGTCACGGAAGACTTACGCGAGGCGCATACGCCATTCTTCTTTTTCTTTTCTTCAGAAAAGTGTAAAGTTACGCAGAAGTCTTATAAGTGACGCTGTCGCGTAACGCGCGCACGCACACAGAAATAAGTAAATAAATATAGAAAGGAATTTCTCATACTCTCTCTTTCTCCTCCTCATACTAATTTCTTTAACAAGGAGGGGGACAAAGGACTCTTGTTTTTGGTGTAGGATATGTGGTCAGGATTTTGGGTGGGAGGTTATGTATGTATGTATGTATGTATGTATGTATGTATGTATGTATGTATGTATGTATGTATATATATATATATATATATATATATATATATATATATATATATATTTATATATATAAATAATTATATAAATTATATAAATATACAGTTTTACTCAGTGCTCTCTCTCTCTCTCTCTCTCTCTCTCTCTCTCTCTCTCTCTCTCTCTCTCTCTCTCTCTCTCTCTCTCTCTATATATATATATATATATATATATATATATATATATATATATATATATATATATATATATATATATATATATATATGTATATATATATATATGTATATATATATATATATATATATATAAATTTATATATATATATATATATATAATATTATATATATATATATATATATATATATATATATATATATATATATATATATATATATATATATATATATATATATAGATATAGAGAGAGAGAGAGAGAGAGAGAGAGAGAGAGAGAGAGAGAGAGAGAGAGAGAGAGAGAGAGAGAGAGAGAGAGAGAATTAACTAAAACTACCTATACAAGCATATTACCAAACAATAAATGACACTGTAAAACTATAAAAAATAAAACACAATTACAATATCATCTATACACTGAAAAAAACAAATACACTCAAAAACTACATACAACTATACCTATACACCCAAACAAATACAGACACACAAAGACCGGATATAACACGTGCACACACACACACACACACTCACACACACTCACACACACAGGAAACACAACAAACTTCTAATTATAGAAAGGGATAGTCAGTGTGTGTACTAAGAACAACTTTCTTTTTTTTTATTTTGTGAGAAAATTTGTCCCAGAAAATAAAAAAAAAATTGACCTAGTTTTTTTTTTTAACTGAAAATTTTGAAAGCGTTACTTTTCAGTCTTTAGAAAAACTACCGACAAAGATAATTATATTCGTTATCCTTCCCCACCTCTCACAACAGGTTAAAAGGAATATTATCATTAGATTCATTTCAAGGGTCCCATGTCGCAGACACCTTTAGGTCCTTAAAGTACCCTGAATATTTTATTACTGACGTCATCGGGAGATTTTATATAGGTCATGTTAATAAGGAAATGAATAAGAAACATGTATCATTACCCTTTGACGCAGAAGTCTCAAAAGTAGGCGGTTATATGAATACCAAAAGGATATAGAAATTGTTTTGTACCTATAAAAACATCCTTTGCAAAAGCCCTTAACGGTTTACCATTGCAATGCTTGTTGCCACGGGGACAGTGGTAGGGGACTGGAGACTGGATGTACGATTAAGGGAACACAGAAGGGACTACGATCTTCATAAACAGGAGAGAGCTTTGGTGACTCATAGATTTAAGTCACTCCGCAGAATTAATTGGGGTGGTGCACGAACTGTTTTTAATTAAAAGTGGCGATTCTCCCGTGAGATTAGTTGAAGGTGCTGGTATGAATATGGGAATATCTTTTAAAGATAAGACGTTTACAAATCAGGACCCTTTTATCATGATGATGATAATAATAATAATAATAATAATAATAATAATAATAATAATAATAATAATAATAATAATAATAATAATAATAAATTCTTTGTTTATTTTACATAGTAATATATTCACTATATAAATGTGGATTTTTATTACACAATAATAATAATAATAATAATAATAATAATAATAATAATAATAATAATAATAATAATAGTAATAATAATAATAATAATATTTGTTTATTTTGCATAGTAATATATTTACTATATAATTGTGGATTTTTATTACACAAATAATAATAATAATAATAATAATAATAATAATAATAATAATAATAATAATAATAATAATAATAATAATCCTACCTTTCTGTTATAAGTTGAAGTAATGAAAGATTAAAATTTCCTATTTGTATAATTTAAGTAATTACTCGGCACTCACTCTTGTCTTCCGTGTTCCCATGCACATCAATACTTCACTAACCTCCAAGCTAAGAATTAGTTTCCTTTAACACTATTTTTTTACCGCCGTCTTCGAGCCTGGGCAACTGAATTGAGCTGAATACAGAACTTAGGCCAAACGCCAAGTTCTGGGTCCTACGAGGTCATTCAGCCCTGAAACGGAAATTGACAGTCAAAGGTTTGAAAGATGGAAGAAAGAGAATAGGAAAGGAGGTACAGTAAAAGGAACGAAAGGGGTTGCAGCTAGGGGTCGAAGGCACGCCGCAATCGAGCCTGGGCAAGGTACAGACACCTTGGTCAAACTCCAGAGCTTCAGTCTAATACGAATTTAACGTTCTAATATTCGCTGCGTCATCCATTGCGCTTTATAAAGCAATCAGGGCTCACGAGAGAGAGAGAGAGAGAGAGAGAGAGAGAGAGAGAGAGAGAGAGAGAGAGAACGTTCTAATATTCGTTGCGTCATCTATTACGCTTTATAAAGCAATCAGGGCTCACGTGAGAGAGAGAGAGAGAGAGAGAGAGAGAGAGAGAGAGAGAGAGAGAGAGATCAAAACGTTTCAACACTTGCGATAGATCACATGACAAGCGCATCATGTCACGCGAATCCTTCTTTGTAAAGTAAGGAAAAAAAGGAATTATACGAATATCTGTAACTGCCTCTCTCTCTCTCTCTCTCTCTCTCTCTCTCTCTCTCTCTCTCTCTCTCTCTCTCCATCATTTGGTTCTTAGAATGAGTAAAAACTAAAATAAAAAAAAATTCCTATGTCTGTTATTACGTTGATGATTCGTGACAGGAACCGGTTTGACCGCTTTATCTCTCTCTCTCTCTCTCTCTCTCTCTCTCTACGTTCTCAATCACGTGGTTTAACGAAAACGTTTTGCTACCGCACAAAATTGCTCCATATTAATCCATCTATTATTTTTTTCTCTTCTTTAATAAGTGGTATCTCTTCTTACTTTATTTCCCTTTACTTCCTCTTACTTCTTAATAATGAACACCTTAATATTCTTTGGAAGCTTCAGAATTTTAAGTCAAAAATAATAATAATAATAATAATAATAATAATAATAATAATAATAATAATAATAATAATAATAATAATAATAATATTCTTTGGAAGCTTGAATTTCAAGTCAATGGCCCCTTCGGTGGGCTTGTTCCATACGAATAGGCTTCACCTTCTGAATAATAATAATAATAATAATAATAATAATAATAAATAATAATAATACTCTATCGGCCTAAGACGAGGACTAGAGACCTGGAATTGCCATTCCACTTATCATAAGTAAGATCCTGTTGCTATTTTACTTAGAATAAATCCCCAATTACCTGTACAGTACTTCCCGCCACCTGCACTTCCTCTTAATCACTCCTCTTCACAGAACACAACTGGGAAAAAACCGTTTAAAACCGAAACTCGTCTGTTTTCGTACCGCTTTCACTCATACAACCTTACTAGAAATGAGCCGGATTTACGCAAACGCCTTCCGGAGAGAGAGAGAGAGAGAGAGAGAGAGAGAGAGAGAGAGAGAGAGAGAGAGAGAGTCACAAAAGTAGGCCTAGCTATGCTGTGAGAGTTGGTGGAGAACAGGGGCCGTTTAGTAGTAGCCTTTGTTTAGACTTGATTGCATGACGTTTGAGGTTTGAGAGAGAGAGAGAGAGAGAGAGAGAGAGAGAGAGAGAGAGTCACAAAAGTAGGCCTAGCTATGCTGTGAGAGTTGGTGGAGAACAGGGGCCGTTTAGTAGTAGCCTTTGTTTAGACTTGATTGCATGACGTTTGAGGTTTGACAGAGAGAGAGAGAGTCACAAAAGAGGCCTAGAGAGTTGGTGGAGGGGCCGTTTAGTAGAGAGAGAGACTTGACTGCATGAGAGAGAGGTTTGAGAGAGAGAGAGAGAGAGAGAGAGAGTCACGGGATAACTTGAAGAGTAGAACATTTCGACATTTAAGATAAATCACATGACAAACAGAAAATGTCGCGTGACGCCTTCTTTTTTTATTTTATTTTACTGTATTTGGAGAGAGAGAGAGAGAGAGAGAGAGAGAGAGAGAGAGAGAGAGAGAGAGAGAGAGTCACAAAAGTAGGCCTAGCTATGCTGTGAGAGATGGTAGAGAACAGGGGCCGTTTAGTAGCCTTTGTTTAGACTTGATTGCATGACGTTGAGAGAGAGAGAGAGAGAGAGAGAGAGAGAGAGAGAGAGAGAGAGAGAGAGAGTCACGGGATAACTTGAAGAGTAGAACATTTCGACATTTAAATCACATGACAACCAGACAATAGAGAGAACAAAGGTCGTGGGTGTGGGTTCGGGACGAGAAAGAGAGAGAGAGAGAGAGAGAGAGAGAGAGAAAGTCGAGTAAGCTATCAATCACATGGTGTAATGGAAACGTTTTGCCACCCAAGAAAGAAAACTCTCTCTCTCTCTCTCTCTCTCTCTCTCTCTCTCTCTCTCTCTCCAAACACAGTAAAATAAAATAAAAGAAAAAAAAAAGGGAAACCTTTCAGAGAACTGACAAGAAGGAAACCGAATCAAGCTCTTCTTTCCGTGACGTCACGTCATCATGGCTGCCTCACCCCCACGCAATGTCCTTTCGAGAAGTGAAAGTCCTTGAATAGAAAGAGGAAATTGAAAGTGCGAAATTTAGGACGAGAATAGGCCAAGAAGAATATGGACGTATTCCCAGTTACGTAACGGAGTACCTGTCTGCATCCGGATGGTTACCGAAACGTTGCGCAATACGTTTGGTTTACGGCACGAATGCGCAGTACGTTTGGTTTACGGCACGAATGCGCAGTACGTTTGGTTTACGAACGTTCGTGCCTTATAGAGACCGAGATTCAACATAAGATTTCAATTTTAAAACGATACGTATAAAATCGATTGTTTCTGCATCCGTTTAAAAAAAAAAAAAAAAACTTTGCACAATACGTTTGTTTGCGAATGATTGTACCTTGAAGAGCAAGATTCAGAGTATAGGTCTATAGATCTAAGTAACTTTCCAACTGAACTTAAAAATAATCCTAAAATCAATTGGCTCTCTATTTTGTTGGCTTAAAAATAAATTGCAAAACAATTTGGTTTACGAACATTTGTACCTTGAAAGAGCAATATTCAATATATGGGTCTAAATATATAGGTCTATATATATATATATATATATATATATATATATATATATATATATATATATATATATATATATATGTATATATATATATATATATGTGTGTGTGTGTGTGTGTGTGTGTGTGTGTGTGTGTGTGTGTGTGTGTGTGTAACGTCTCTTTTCGATGTAATACAACAATAAGCCTAAAATCGACTGTCTGAGTCTTTTACGTAAAAAAAAAAAAGTTGCAAAAAGCGTTTGGTTGAAGAACATCTGTGCCCAGAAGACCTAGATTCAACGTAGGCCTATAGGCCTAAGTCCTTTTCCAGTTAAATAAAAAAAAATGTCTAAAATCAATTGTCTCTATCTTTTAGGTTCAAAACGTTGCAAAATACGTTTGCTTTAGGAACGTTTGTGCCTTCCAGCTAAAAAAACATGTCTAAAATAAATTGTCTCTATCTTTTAAGTTAAAAACGTTGCAAAATACGTTTGCTTTAGGAACGTTTGTGCCTTCCAGCTAAAAAAAAACATGTCTAAAATAAATTGTCTCTATCTTTTAGGTAAAAACGTTGCAAAATACGTTTGATTTAGGAACGTTTGTGCCTTCAAGACTGAGAGTCAAAGTATAGCCCTAAGTCCTCTTTCCAGCCATATACCAAGAGAGTCTAAAAGAAAGAGTAATTGGCAAAACTGACTCATCATTCAATTAGTCATGTACTTATAAAAGACAAAGCAACGGGAAGCCAATCCTGTGAATTCACGAAATATACGTAAGGAAACAGACAACATATGATGATGATGATGATGAAAAACCATTTCCAAAAAAAAAGCAACGAACTGCAATACGAATATGAGCGTGACGTCATCGGAAGCCGCGCGCTCCCGGCAATAAATACGAAGGCACGGCCTTTCCTTCTAGCATTGAAAACCCGACAGCCGTGGAAATAAGGTGTAGAGGATAGCACGCACTTTAATTTATATATACAGTGATATAAAAAAAAAACTTGAGTGTTTTTAAAGTGTTTGGATAACGAAGAGATGGAGAAGTCAAGTCGTACAAACTTGTTCCTCGTCTTGGCGGTCGCAATCTTTGCAACGGCTCTGGCGCAAAGGAACAAGAGTTGCGATACGAAGAGATTAACGGACGATCCCGGGAAAGTGAACGTTTATTGCGATTGCATGCAGAGACTTACACAGGTGAGGGATATTTTGATGTGTGTGTGTATACATGTGTATTTTAACACGTGCTGAAATGTACACAGAAGGCTCTGCGTAGGAAACGGCTAATCTTTCGAGTTTCTGCTTTTGAGGTTCCATCTCTCACATATTTACACCCTCGCACGCACATGTGAGGTATACTGTGATATGTGTGTGTGTGTGTGTGTGTATACGTTTTTTTAAATGTGTGTATTTGTTTAAATGTGTACGTGTGTATTCACATTAAGGCTCTGTAGAAAAATGAAACCTATTTTTTTTAGTTTTTGCAAGTGAAGTTCCCTCTTGCACAAACACACACACTTATACACGCACACACACACGATTAATCAGTGAATTATACATTCCAAAAGGTGTACATACATATATTTATACATATGCAAACGTGTGGTTCATGTGTTGGTGTTTAAATCGTATGTGTGTGCACGCACAGAGCTGATAAGACTGGCGCTCTGTGTAGGATGATGAAACTGCTATTTTTTCAAGTTCCTGAATATGTGGTGCCCTTTCTCTCTCTCTCTCTCTCTCTCTCTCTCTCTCTCTCTCTCTCTCTCTCTCTCACACACACACACACACACACACACACACATCGACACAATGAATCACGAAACTATATATATTTCAAACCTCCACTAAAACTTTAAGTACTCAAGAGAACTTCTGAATTTTTGTGCAAAAGGAAATCACTTAAAATGAAAGTAAGCTATCACAAAGACATCCTGTTTTGCCCACTATACAAAGGACAGCTCTGCCCCCACCCCAACGACCCCCCGGGGGCAGGAAACCGGTAGATACCCGGGCCTTCCTGACACACCTACGTCAAACATCTAAAATTCTCTAGCTTACGTCAGCACGCAGTTCTTCGGAACTGTTTACAAATTCAGAGTCGTGTGCGGTCATACATTTTGTAAATTCAGTTGCTCAACAGATTTCCATTTCAAAACCTGTAAAGCTATTTCCTTTATGAATACTCTGCCGTCATACATTTTGTTAAAGAAATTCAGTTGGTCAATAGATTACCATTTATAGTACCATAGTGATATTTCCTGTAAGCATGTTTGTAGGTCTAGTTTTCACTAGTTTTATCTATTATATTTTTCTTCAATGTTTTAAGCACCATTTCCACTTCTTCATTATTTCTGTATGATACACAATGTTCTACACCATTCTGTAAACTAGACATTCCTCTGTGATGACTACAATTAACATTTTCGAAACCATTTTCATAATTAAGCTAATTATAGTACCACAGTGCTATTTCCTTTGTGCATATTCATAATTCTAATTTCTACTCGTTTTATCTATTTTTATATTACATTTTCTTTAATGTTTTAAACACCATTTCCATTTATTGATTATTTCTGTATGATACACAATACTCAAGACCATTCTTTATAGTCTACAATCTCCTGATACTTTATTTCTTTATAATTATGCTAATTATGTATATTTATCTTCCTCAGGTGTCTCTCAAAATCAACAGACTCACCATCAACCAGACTGAATGCTCAGAGACGGGCCTCGAACTCATGTGGTCAGAACTCGAGTCAAAAGTGGCCCCAGAGAAGCTGGTCTTGGCAGGAGCCCAAGTCTACATCACCCCAAACACCACTGTGCAATCCTGGACTCCCAGCATCAAAGTGCTCGAGTTCATAGACTGCAACATTGCGGAGCTCCCAGAACACGCCTTCAGAGGCCTGAGCCTCCTGAAGGAAGTGCGACTGATCAGGAGCACCGTGGAAGTCATCAAGTCCGACGCTTTCAGCAACCTCGATGACCTGAGGCTCGTCGAAGTGGCCAACAGCACCATCACCCTGATCGAAGACCACGCCTTCAACAACCTCCCAGTTCTGGACGACCTGGCCTTTGGGTACTCCTCCATCGGCAGCTTCGCGTCCGGTGCCATCTCTCTACAGCCATCGCAGGAGGCAGCCAGAGAGAGGTGCAGGAGTGCCGGGCGGTCAACAGCCGAGCCAAAGGAAATGATCGACGACATCATGGGACGAGAGCTCTCGTCCTTCGGCAACCTGTCTCTGCCAGAGTACGGCACCCGCCTCACCCTCTACAAGAACAACATCATCACCATCAACTCCAAAGCCATCAGCACCGAGACGCTCGGGTTCCTGATCATTGGAGGCAACCACATCCTGATGGTCGAGCAAGAGGCCTTCGACATGGAGCTGCACAACGAGTGCGAGATCAGCGCAGCCCTCTTTGTCGGCAACACCATCGACACCCTGAGCAGCCTGGCCCTCAAGGGTCTCAGAGGGAGAGACGGAGCGGCCCACCAAGCGTTCCTCGCCATCGCCAACAACACCTTCGTGAACGTCTTCGACCAGGCCTTCCAGCTCTCAGACAACCTGGTCGTCTTCGCAGTGGAGGAGAACCAGTTCAGTTGCAGCTGCGAAAACATTGGATGGGTACTGAATAAGCCCACTGGGCAGGTGCAGAGAGAACTGGAGAAGGAGATTGTCGAGAAGGCGGTCTGTCTAGATGGAAGAAACCTCATAGACTTCACGACATCCTGCACGGACAAAGGAGATCCCATCTACACCACAGATGCAAGTGCCCACAGCACGACTGGCCTCCCAACAGATGTGACCACAGAATCCCCAGCCAACAGTGCCTCTGCCATCTCGTACACAGCGTCTCTGGCAGCTGTTGTCATTTCCACCTTCTTCCTCTGATCTGATTTCTCCAGAGATCTCAATTTCCTATCACCGATATCATCTTCATCATCATTTTCATCCTCATCTGTAGTCACGTGAACTCATGGAATGTTGTGATATTAATACGCAAACGGTTAAGAGAGTACTGTATATTTATGTATCCGTTAAGTATTTATTCCAGATTTGTAATACGAAAAGACTATAATAAACCGCGGTTTTGTTAAATGTATCTTCATTTTCCCATGCAGACTTTCCTCACTTTAAAAAAGAAATCCTAGGTTGAACTAAAATGCTTTAAATGTTATCAGTTGCTTCAATATTTTTTATTATAATTACCCGTACACCAATGCTTGATTTATTTGGGCAAGAGACAAAAAATGTGGGCAAATTCCCACTTGGTCTCAGACCTCGCAGTATTTTGTTGACCTTCACTCTTGGGTCTAGTATGCTGGTGTCGAACACCCTTCACCCATAGAGGTTAAATAAAAATTTGAAGTCATCATCTTGCAAGCCAAAATTATGGTGCTTTATCAACCTTTGCAAACAGATAACCAGAACTATACGTTCCTGATTGGTTACAATACGGGGCCGTAAAATGGAACTTAACCCTGAAAATGGAGTTAAAAGTTAATTATACCTTAGTTTAACCAGACCACTTGGTTACCTAACAACGGGACCAAATCCGAACCACATTACAGTGAGAAATGAATTTCTATCACCAGAAATAAATTCCTCTAATTCTTCATTGGCCGGCTGGAGAATCGAACGCGGGCCTAGCAGAGTGCTAGCCGAGACTTATACCGACCCGCCCAACGAGGAACTTGAAAATGGAGTTGACCAGCCTCTAGAAAAAATAAAATGACCCATCAAAAGCAAAGTTGGGATGACTTCCCAAGACTTACAGTGTGAGAGGAGCAGTCTGACCTCAAGATAAGGCCCACACAAAAGATCAAATGGCTGTGACCTGAGTATTCAAATTGATGAAGATGCAACAGGAAAAGTCACATAAGCATACAAGACCTTTTAGGAGTTCGGGGCATTAGAGTCCAACGTTGGTTAGGTTTAGACAGGTCACAGACTTTTCATACCCAAAGATGCCAATTGGAGTTTTGCCCGGAGAGAAAAAAGTACGTTAAAGATAGCCAAATTCTTCCTGTGTGTGCGCAGTATGGAGTTGTCCTTTTTCTTCCTGCTGACTCCAAGGTTTGTTATTGATATACAAAATTTTAATGAGTTCACCAACTCTCAAAGTGCTTATCTGAGGAATTTATTCTTAAAAGTTCAAGAAACTGGAGAGCTCAGCAGACTTAGATGCTAATGTGATGATAAACAGTAATGATGTGTGTTGAGACCATCAAATTTGGAACCAAAACTTGCAACAAACCCAGAGATTTGAAGGAAGCCTGAATTTCAGTGGAATAAAAATACAATTTTCAAGTCGTTGGAAGTCCTTAACGCCACTGTTTCAATTCCACGCAGATGCACATGAACATCCGTCAAGACAAAAAAATAAGGAAATTGAAAATTAAATTTTGTAAATTCCAATCCCAGTCAGCAATAAATATCATGCATCTTGCTACCTCACCTGACTACCTACATACATTAACAAACAGATTAACCAACTCACTATGCTAAAAATTCCTAGGACAAAAGCTTCTCTATCTAAAATACCTTGTCTAATAAAAATCTGTAACACTTGAACACTGGACGAATCAAAAATGAAGACTCATCTTCAAGACAGATAAAGTATGTTGAATCTCAAACAAACCTTTGCAATGCAAAACAATGACAATTGTAACGCCATCCACCTCAGTGACAGAGAATGAATGATAATTAAGTTCTCAGCCAGCGTAAAAATTACGTGCTGTTATCAATTACCAGAAGCTCATTCTATTATGTAACCTTGGACTTCGGTCAAGGGTATCGCAAGCTCTCGGGCCACCAGCTATCTGGTCAAACTACAGTATCGACCATCTGACCATAATAGTGAACGTAAGCCACATTTAAGTACTGTTGGCGCGTTATTGTTATTGTATTTAATTCAATTTAAACACACCTGATGGAATTTTTTTACAGAGATGAAGCCTGCTGTAATGTTAATATATTACATTCAATTTCCCACCTTTAGTATCACTAATAACTCATTTTTAAACTGTTACGCATCATTAAAATGTTTAGCATAGTCACGAGAACCATATTCTGAGTTCCAGGACTCATTTTCCCAACCTTTTCATCAATAACAACTCATTCGTAAACTCTTGTGCATCATTAAAATGTTCAGCGTAATTTGGCTGACCCACCGAGTTCCAGCACTCAATCTCGCGTCCTGACCTACCCCAGAATTGGGTGAGAAAATCACAAATATATACAGACCAGATGAAATTATATTCAGAGACCATCTTCACTGAATCAATATTATGAAGAGGAATATTTAAATGAAGGGAAAAATTACCAATAACATAACATCGATTATTGGTATGACAACATGAGAAGCTACTGACATAAAAATGCAAAGCTATAAAATATGAATAAAAGCATATATGAACTTAGAACCAGGTTGCGAGTTAAGGCACTTGGGTTGCAGTGCAATTGCAATGTCCTCCCCTCCTATGTTCTAGATTAAAAAGTTTTCAACAAGACAGTTTTGGCAAATCTTCACTAATACTCAATACTCAGGGAAAACAATGTAAGCAAGAGAATTCAGCAGGAACAAGATTGCCAGTCTCTTGAAAGGAACACGTGGACACGAGTCATTATCAGCAAAGCGTTTTAGATTATCACATGCCTTCAAGTGCATTATCAATACAACTTTTGTGTTTTTACAAAGTGTGGAGAAGTCCAACGTAACACAACATCACTACAAGATTACAGAACCACTTTACAGAATCATTTTTCCAGTAATTCAAAGTTTTCATTCATGGTAGATATGAATTCCCAAGTTTACTATGAAGACGAAGACTACAAACAGTTTTTTATATTCGTGAGACATAATACTGAAGTTCACTACTGGGCAATATTGCAAACAGTCTCTCTTAATATTCATGGTAAGAGATTTCTCCTAGTCAAGATTTAAGGCATAGGAGTAGTTCACATACCTCCCACAACCTACTCAGTACGAACTGTCAGTTTTTGGAAATTACTGCATTTACACTCATTCTTTTGATAATGATTTATATTTAAAGAACAAAAGTTCAGTGCAATTATCATCATCATTAATATTATTATTCAGAAGATTAACCATATTCATATGGAACAGGCCCACAGGGGCCACTGACTTGAAATTCAAGTTTCCAAAGACAATGGTGCTCATTACAAACTAAGAGAAGGTAATGGGAAATACAAAAAGACATCTCACTTATTCAAAAGAAAAAACTAATAGATAAAAATGTACTAAATTGCAGGAGAATAGCATTAGGGTAGTAATGCATTGCATCTTCACAATTTCCCGACATCCTCAGGGAGACTAGTTTAGCTTAGGTTAGGTTACAATTCAAAGAAATGTTGCCCTAAAATGGAATACTGCATTATCTGCAAATAAAACAAAACTGAGAAAAATGGTAGATACTGCAGTTTTCCCTTGCCTTACTAATGATTTTGCAGATACTGCAAATGGGACCCGTAAGATGAAGAACTAAAGAATCATTCTGAAACTGCAGTCACTGTGTACTAGTGTTACACAAGCCCAACAGGTGGCATATCTCAGTTTCGAAAATTTTGCAGATACTGTACTGTAGTTTTCCATTTTAAAGCAGAATGCTACAATGTAGTCTTCCTAAAATGAAGATCATTTGGTTTAATTTTAGTTTATCGAATTCTTCATTCCACAAGCATGCCATTCAATCAAAAGTTTATAGGTTTAATAGAAACAGTACCCAAACGAAGCTTGTGTAACAAAACCAGAAAGTGATCTATCACTGCAAGTACTCAAATCATTTTTCACTGGCCTCAACTTCCACTTCAGACAAGAGAGAGCCTGTACAATTCAGCTTGAAAACTTTAGATAAAATGAGCTAGAGGCTGACTCCATATATATAATTCTCCTTGGATTACAACAATGGCTACTGAATACCAAAAGGGGTTTGTAAAACATCAATGATTTCTTTGGCGTCTGCAATAAAATCAGCAAATGGTGACTCCTCTTCCAAATAGCAATTAATGGATGATATTCACACAAAAAAATAATTGGGCAAATCTTTTTATAAACTATGCAGGCTATTGCTGGAGAATACAGTGAATAAAGATTAGGTTTAGGCAATGAAAGTTTTCCCTTTAATTTAAAGGATGACTGAAGAAAAATTCCACTTAAAATTGGCTTGGTTAAACTTACAGAAAAACACCCAACCCACATAAACAAATTAAGAGTATAACTGTTTCTCTCACAACCCTTATTTACCTTAATTCTCCTAAAAATAAACACTATACATAAAATTGAAGGGGGGTTGGGTTTCAGTCTCAAAACTACATATCACAAAATGTAGAAAAATATACATCCATAGTTCCACTACTGACCTCCCTTAAACTAGTTTACCTACAAATACTACGCTACATCATGACTCAAAATCTCAGGTTTTACAAAAATTCTAAGACAAACATACCGTGCTTTGCACAACAAATGATAATGACTGCTAAGCAGTTTAATACCCATCACATTGCCAGACTTTTCTAGGGGTTATGCTAATGAATTTATTCTAAAATGGTAATTCTGAGGAAGACAAAACTGGATTCCTTGTTAAAACACTGTTGACAGCAGGGACTGCTTGCAAAGTTCAACATATCTTACTGATTTAGGACACCTTTCTTTGTTTTTGCCAAATAACTTTCTGGATGAGGCAGTTTTCACTCTCAAACTAGTTGAGAGCGCTTAAAATAAAAAAGTTGGACCATCTTGACTGAAGGGCAGCAAGAATCTACGTCAACTCCTGTGGGTTGTGTGTAGTGCTAAAAGCCTCCAGCACCTGAATTTTTTTTTTATAATTTCGACAACTAGTCACTGAAGCAGTTTATGCATTGTTTCCTCATTAAATTGAAAAATTTTACATTTTTAGCATGGATTATTGCTCTGACTTCAATGACATCATCATTATGTTTGCCACAGGAAATGAAACCGTAAGCTTTACTGATCTGAAGGCCTGCTTCCAGTTCAGTCACATTCTGTATAAAAACATTTAAAACCACAACTGACATTAAGTCACATGCTGCCTGACTGAAAACAGTATTGATCCATTTAGTGCACCTTATTATTCATTTCAAAGCTTTCAGCATTCTACAAAGTCTGCAATTTAGTAAAGTTCCCACAGCACAGCCCATTTCCAGAATGCTTATGTCACCCAGAAGTTTATACTATTTGTTCAAGACTTTTAGAATCTAATTCACTCATGCAACAGCCTCAATTTCCTCTGACTAGTCCCATATTGTATGAGTACACTGCAGTACACAGAATTTTGCCAGTACATTTAGGGAATACCTTGCTCTTGTACATTAGTAAGTGTGGAATGTAAAGGTTATGTATAAAACAGCATCTCTATAGTCACCCACACGGGGCAAGCCAGCCATATTCCTAAATGCAGATCCCTGGTCTGTCGGGAGAACTTGGTATTGTTACAGCATGTTCCAACAGCCATCACACCTTGGCCAACGGCCAGAATACCTTGGTCAAATTAGAGATAGGTAACTTGTTAATGTACCATAATAGCCAGGATGTTACCTCTACTGTACACAGATGTTTTGACTTTCTCACCTGCATTGATTATCAGATATTCCTTTTTGAAGGATAGACAAATTTTCAAGTAATTTTACAGCTTCTGTTGATGCCTAGAGCACAACAGGAATCAAATGCTGCTTTTGTTTAATTAAATTTACCTCTAATGTACATCAGTATTCTGATGATCACCTGCACGACCATTAAAAATGTTCACTTTTGAAGGATCGAAAAGTTTTCAATTTTACAGATTCTGTCGAAGCCTGGAATGGACAGGGAAAGTAGGCCATGTTTATAATATAAAACCCATTCTGATAACCAACAGAACTTGAGAACCATCGTCACTCAATGAGTTAAGTATCCCAACTGTTTGAAAAAACACAAAGATTGGAGAGCAGATATATTTAAGAAATCCACAGTTTTAGAGTATAGCTGCTTCTCCTGAGTGCAGACCACACTAGGAAAGGAGCACAACGCTACGAAACTGTACGCAAACATTTTAAATATATTTGTCCTCCAATTCACAGTTTTTCTCTACAAGTTTTAAAGTTCGATACTGAACTGTTACCATCATCATCCCACCTGTTTGCTACAAAAGCAGGACAAAAGAGACAGGAATAATTTTATGGTGTGATTTATTTGAATATATATTTATATATGTATATATATATGAACATAGGATTCACCAATCATTGTTTCCCAGTACAGTTATGACAAAAAAAAAAAAAAAAAAAAAATTGTGGTACAAAAAAAATCAATGACGGTGAGAAAAATGCGGAAGAGAAGGCTAACAGTGCGTAACAAACTCTGCACGTCTAAAAAGAATCCCTTCGATACAAATGACAGACCACAGGAGGAAACGAACGAACGTCCAAAGTTTAAAAGAAAGCGTACTGGGACTAACAAACTAAGCGGGGTTTAAAAAAAAAAAAAAAAAAAGAACGTACATTGGAATGAAGAATCAACCTTAATTTTTTTTTAAACATTTTATTGTTTTCCACTTTTTTTTTTACATTTTTTTTCTTTATAATTAAGATATACGTGTCTTCCTAGTTGCAGACACCATTGGTTACTGTGGAGTACTCCGGAGGGGAACTCAATCCAAGAAGAGATTAGGACTGTCTGCGCCGCCAAGACTGAGAGTGTCGGAACGCGAGTGGAAGTCCGCAGTGGTACAACAACGCTCATGTCGAGAGTCTCACAGTTCTTAAAAATAAAACACTTTGTATTGCTGTGGTAATCTTAAAACAAAACGATTCTTTGGCAACAGAAAAAAGGAGGACTGATTTTGTTATTCATCCACAGACCCTCGACGGGAACGTTATTGGTCCACGGGTCACTTCCCAAATCACAAAATAAAAACTTGGCCCGATTACTTAAACTACGTAGATATCAAACCCTCTTCTTCCAGCTTTCGTTAAAAAATGTGTGAACTCTTAAAATTAGGTGATCAATTGGTAAAAGGTTGCTGTGTTATACACTGTCAAGACCAGCACAGATCACAAGAAAAATAATAAAAGTGTTTCACTTCAACGCTAAACGTGCCACCACAAATATACACAGTTCTTATCTTGACAGTACTTTCAATCAGTAGAGAGTCCCATCGCAAACTGGGTTAAAAATCACGAGAGCCATTAATACACGACGAACGAGGGAATGTTGCACTAGTGTCAGAATCAATCGCAACACCGTACAAGGCTCTGGAGGAGAAAAAAAAAAGCACTTGGCGGCAAACGAGAAACAGCGGCCTCTGATCTTGCACCTGCCACGAAGCCCCCTACCGTCAACACTCCACAATAACATGAACTTGGGAAACAGATGACAAAAGCTGCGGGGCAAAGGAGCTGCGGACAGTCATCGCCGGAAGGAAACCGAAAATAAATCCTTGTTTAAATTCCTTACTTATGTAATATCTCACATGACCAGTTTAATAAAAAAGAAATATATGAACTACTGAGAAGGAAATGACATGCCCACAACTTGCTTCGACCTGAGCGTTATACAGAACCATCGACCTGTGTGGGGTACTAGTCTATCTCGTACAGCATGTAGATGTGATCATTGTTGGCGGGAGCCATTGGGTGGCCTGGTGGGATGACTTCAAACCCGAGGAACATGAAGGTGCGGATGAGCACAGCTGTTGGGAGGGGAGACTTCCATTAGTGTTTTGGTGGATTTACCTCATTTCGAGTTTGCAGAATAACGTGACTCATTACTTTAAATGATATACCCCTTCACAGAAAGAGAGGGTGACCACAGGTCAAAGGGCCTACAATATTTGTATTTTAAATTAATGCCAAACATGCCTCTTTAACTTAGCTCTACCATAAGAAGCACCTGCATATAAGAATGACAAGACTTCAAATATCTCATGTGTTTCTCAAAGCTCAAAATAAATGAATAACAAAGGTAGGCCAGTTCAAGTGTAGGCTAAACCCCCAAGGTTTGACTTCACGAGTTTTCATTTGCTGAGGAAAACTGATATAAGATTAAGTAACACAGCAATCTAACTTATCTCAGCATTATAGCAGATAAAACACATTACCAAGAAATAGGCAAACTTAAGACACCTCTGGCTTACATGAAAAAACTGAAAACATTGCAATGCATCATCATAACTGAGAGGTGCAACATCCGAAGCATTTACAAACTTATACCTTTCAAGACTCAAATATATGGAACAAGACCACTCTGCAAAACTTAAGCTAAAAGACAGGAAGGGGTCTCGTCCAAGACTTACCCCGGTCGCTTCGATCCTTCTTGAAGCAAATGAGGACATGGGAGCATCCCAAGACTTCTTCGGCGTACTCCAAGAGAGACACAAACGCCTCCTTGCTGCCCTCGGGCAGATGCAGAATGGAAAGGTAGAGGCGACGCCCTACAACAACAGTTTCCCACACGACTGTTGTTTGTTCCGCCAACTGGAATTCAAAGCTCAGATGGACGCATCCAGACTGAGCTGCAGACACCACTTCAGTACCCTGAAAAACAGTAATCAGAGTGAGGACTTGATTGCATCAGAGTGAGGACTTGATTGCATAGATTCGCGCCAAAGCCTAACAGAGACCTGTCCCTAAAATCATTATCCATAGAGGATCTTGAATCAAGAAGTCATCAACTACGTTCCTACAATTCTTAAATTTAAAAAAATTACTGTAAAACAAGGTTTTACAGGTCATTATACTTTATTTGGCTGCGGTGTTTGTAAATTAAAACTACGTCCATTAACATTTCTTTAATCAAAAAAATTCTATACTCTTACTTTTCAAAGATCAATACCTTTCTAGCAGCTGAGAGTTGTAGGAATTCTCATTTTATGTTGGATTTCTGAACTGTCAAGACTTATAGTTCTTTTAGCTTAGGGACACCAAACTTAAGTTGGTACTGTATATCATTTCATCCAAATCGCGGCACAGTGAGAGCATAAGCTCGTAGCACCATTCATTATGAATCCAGTATTCCAATTAAATCTTTTTTTCACTAGTATGGCACAGAACAGTATTACTGTATATGCATACGCAAAAAATAGAACAGCCATTGTTTTAAGAAAAGTACCTCTAACACTCAAAATCATTTTACACCCAAGTAGTCATACCCACTGTAATCTGACATGATCAAATTCCCTGGCATGTAAACACTGATTTTGTCAATAACAGACTTGTCACTGTCTGCATGTCAGTGTTTCTAAATGGGGATTTATCTTATTCATTGACCCATGAATTATTCTCGTATATATTAACACTATGTACTTTTAAGCTTGCTTTACAAGAGTATACTAAATTAGTGGTCTAGTTACAAGATTTCAACCACAGTGCTGCACCTTAATTCTTGCAACCACCATCAGGACATAAATCAGTATCTTGCCCTGAAATTCTGTTACAGACCTTTACTGGAGAAAATCTTCCGTTAACTTTTTGGACAATTGTAACCCATGAAATCCAGTCACTGACTTGACTCATCTCCTGTACAAGGAAATATCTTCCAGTTTTTTGACAATTGCAACCCACTGCCACCCGCAACATACCAAGGAGGTTGTTGCAAGTTTGCGTCTCTCTCTCTCTCTCTCTCTCTCTCTCTCTCTCTCTCTCTCTCTCTCTCTCTCTCTCTCTCTCTCTCTCTCTCTCTCTCTCTCTCTCCCCTTTTACCTGCAACTTGGGACTGACACTGACAGCATAACCCTTCCTGCCACCACACAGGAAGAGATCGGAGTCAGTTGAGGAACTTAGCAAATGCCAAGTGATTCTGCGACATATACACATAAGGGCCTACATGGGAAAGCTCTGGGATTTCTAAGGCTCGATTTGCAGAGCAACTTGACTACGAAGTAGAACATACTGCACGTGACAGTGACCTTCAGTACTCATTTCGTACATATTTCCAGCAACTAGCAGTCCACGTTTAAGCTCTGTCTTACTAAAGTTTTCGAGTGTAACCATTACAAATGTTTTGAAATGGCATTAAGAGTATAGAATTGAAACTTAGGTGGTTAGGTTAAACTTATCAAATCTTAGACAGTTGCAAGGCTGGATTAATACTTGAATTACAATAGATCAGTGCAACAATAATTCAAGTGATATACTAATTACCAACTACAGATCAATGTATCAAACTACTTCTCTATCCAGTCCCATTTAAGATGTTATAACTAATGAAATGGTAGATAGTTCCAAGGTCAGATTACTACCTTAAAATAAATTAGTGCAACAATTCAAGTGATTATTAATTACCAATATACCAAACTACTACTAAACCTAAACCCTATTAAGATGTTAATTTCTTCGGTTACATACCATAAACTTCGGACTGAATCTACGAAAGCTATTGAGCCAGAAATTCCTAAATCACTGTAATTTACAAAGTGACATTTGATGCCCTCCACATAAGAAGGAAAGAGGAAAGACTAAACTGGGCCCTTTGGCTAGGATGTACCCTTGTTCTGAGTCACAATAAAAGTCGTCAGGTCCCTCTTTCCATGATGGAACTCAAGACCGTTACAGACTCGCACTCTCACACAAGTCTGGAAGACTAAACAACCCCCCCGCCTCCAACAAAAGAAGTTCCCTTTTTCAAAGTCAGTTCAAGTCGTGTTGTTCCCCTTTCTTCAACAAACTCAAAAGCCATGTCATGTACCCATATTTAAACAGGTTTGGAAGACTAACCCACTGTCCCTTTTGGCCACGAAGTTTCTTTGTCCCCAATCCAAGTTCAAGCTGTCAAGGTCCCCTCCCCTTGAGAAACTCAAAACCCACGTGCTGTACTCAGGACATGGGTTTGGAAGACTCAACAGGCCCCTTCAGCCAATTAATTCCCTATTTCAAAGCCCCAGTTCAAGTCACCATGTCCCCCTTTCCTCAACAGAAACTCAAAAGCCACACACTATACTCAGAGGTTTAGAAGAATGATCCCCGCCCCCTTAGGCCAAGAAGTTCCCGTTCCCAATCCTAATTAAAGTCGTCACATCCCCTTTTCCACAGGGTAGAGGATTACAGACTTGTCCTCGGTCATGTCCCCTTTTCTGCAACAACCTCAAAACCCAAGCGCCCGTACTCACCGACACAGGTTTGGAACGACTGTCGGCCACAGGGGGCTCTGTTGGTTTCCCCACGCCGCTGCCCTCTGCACTAGTAGACACGTAGGCGGCATGGGGGGCATCAAACCCACCACCGCGGTCCCGCGCCCAGGTGAACAGAGAAATGGCGGATGCCCGCCGAACTCATACTACTGGATTCAGTACTGCAATGACAAAGATAAAATTAGAAAACAAGTTGCTGGAGGGGGAATACTGATGCTAAATTAACAATAAACTTATCCTAGAGTAACAAAGTGTTTACAAAGGCAACTGATCATTGTTCTTGGGAGTATGAAAGTGAAAATATCAGCCACATATGGCCTCATGAGTTACAAGAATTAAGGTCAAGTGAAAACATTGGGATTTAGAAAATACTACATAAGATCTCGAGGCTGAATCACTACATAAGGTCTTGAGGCTGAATCAGTTAAGTAATGGTACATTTCTAAAACTCACAAGAATAAAATGACACTTGATCAAAATAAAATGGACGGGTCACAAGAACATTACAAAAAATCTTTATATGACAAAAAAACCAAACCTCATGTGTTTCATAAATACAAATAAAGTACTGTATTGGTAAACAATACATGTCTACATAACCTAGGTCTGCAACACTAGGTAGTTTCAAAATGTTTGAAACAATAAAACTTCGTTTCCAAAAGACTATATCCCAATGCATAGTCAGGATTAAGTATAAAAGCCATGAGAGAGAGAGAGAGAGAGAGAGAGAGAGAGAGAGAGAGAGAGAGAGAGAGAGCCCTCCTTGCCAATTGCTTGGATTAGTGCACTATTTTATCTCCTAGTGTTTACAAACCATTTTCTTTACTGGCAGACAAATACCATGTAACCAAGAGGGAATCAAGTGAAAAGATTGTGTGCCTGTGCTTGATAGGAAGGGGAGAGAGAGAGAGAGAGAGAGAGAGAGAGAGAGAGAGAGAGAGAGAGAGAGAGAGAGAGAGAGAGAGAGAGAGAGAGAGAGACTGGCACTGCTGCACACAATCACGTCTATTTTTAAAATCTATTTCTGCCAATTGCATAATTCAAGCCTCCACCTGAGGTACGGTTTGCGAGCCAACCACAGAAAACGAACCTCAAAACTGGCATTGTTCCGGGTGTGTGGGTAGCAGCAGCAGCAGCAACTACGTACCCACAACAAAGGTCGAACGGATTTGTGTATTGCCAGCACTTAGGGGAACCTACTCCCGTGTTTCTGAAAAACGCATTTACGGGTTTCAGACGACCTGGGCAGATATCCCAAACTTTCTTGAAATGATTTATGAAGTTCAGGGTGTCAAGCCTACGAGTGGGGCACAACAGCCTTAAAAACAGTGAATGTAGTTGGACTGTTAGACAAAGATAAACAGACCAAGAAAATATAGCTTACATGAGGATTCCTGTATATAAAAGCCACTTTAACAAATGCATGCCTACAATTTAGGAAGTAATTTGTAAGGTCATAGACTTTTGGTTAAGCAATGCAAACACTCAATAGCCCAGTGTAACTATATATGAAAATATGAATGTATTTTTTAAGTTAATACATTTCTAGTTAAGTAATGTAAACATTCAATAGCCCAGTGTAACTATATATTTGAAAATATGAAAGTAATTTGTAATTTAAGGTCATACACTTTTGGTTAAGCAATGCAAATATTCAATAGCCCAGTGAAACTATTCATGAAATTAACTTGTCAAGCCTCACACTTCTGGTTAAGTAAGCAAACAGTCAATAGCCGAGTGTTAACTATATAATTATAACTATATCATTTTGACAAAACATAGCAACCCTCCACAGAACAGACTACCCAGTACGTGAAGATGAGACAGTACGTGTCAAAATACATTACGTAACAGCAGCTGGCATAAAAGTCAAATAGGGTACCCGGGTATTTAAAACCTTCCTTTAACCATATGCTACAATTGCTCCAAATTGTTTATACCAACCATAATCGTCTGAAACAATGCTTCTAAAGGGCCCTATGCCACTCCTAAACATTCCTCAAGATAATTCTGTAGTGTATGTTTATTATTTTAACAAAAGCTACGCAGTTGAGGCTTACTTTACACACTGAGCAAGTATTTTTGGCCTAATATGAATGCCTGCATACTCTTAAACCCAATTAGTACACAGACTTTTAATACAGACTTGCAGGGATGCAGACCTCACAATCCAATGCGCATTAACATTTCTCAAAACCTTATCTGACATTTTTAAAATCCTGAAACATCCTGTGAACAGATATCTGGCGTTGAAAACATCCGCTGCAACAAGCTGCCTTGATAAAAGAGGGTCATGTCTACATCAGACGGCCAAATGTTAAAATGTTAACAGATTTATACAGTAGTTACAAATGAGGGAGAGAGGGGTGGGGGTGTTATTCATCCCCTTACCTCTTGGAGGGGAAGATCTCCAAGATTTCGCAAAACCTGAAGTCACGGAGCATCTTCGAGTTTGAATGAGATCAGAATAACAGAAACTGTCTCTGTGGGGATTTTAATGGAGTCCTCCTCGAGAACTATTTTCTGACGATTATCAGTAAAAACTTCACAATATTTCCAAGTTTTGAGAATACAGTTTGAAAATCGTCCAGGTAAAACAGTGTCTTGTACACACGTGAGTTCCAACAGAATGCCTTTCAAAAATGTGGGTACAATTCCAGTGTCACCTGCAGTACACTTCGAATCCTTCAATTCTGTCTGCTCAAATTCCTCCAAAAATCTTCAAGAATTTCAATGATACAAACTTCAATTCAAGCCCCCGGGGAAATTATTCAGGTACAGAGACAAAGTACCCTTTGAGAGGTAACATTTGCCAAAATCACAGTCTTGAAGCTTCCACTGATTTCCTAGAAACTTGGTTCAGGTACAAAGGCACTTAGTTGTTTAGAAAGCACACAATTTCTTTCCAGAATGCAGACATGTAATAGTTTTTGTCCTCTACAAGATCTCAGGATAACTTTAACTGTTATGTAGATCTACAGAATCTTATCAAAAGAAACTTTTTCCTCACAGAAGCTCAGGTACAAAAAAGCATTAAGTTTGATGTTATTTTCAGGTACTTGAAAGTTCTCCCAATCCAAATTATCTAGAGTTGGGATTTCTTGTCATTAACAGCCAACTTATGACGAGGCTAGTTGCCAACACAGGATCACTTCAAAATCACAGACGATTGAGCAAAACGTTACTTAATGTATATAGTTCAAGGTTCAACTCACTTCATTCGCAAAAGTTGTCAATCAATTAAGCAAGGAAATCACAGACTATCTTCCAGATTAGTGAGCACAAAATCACATCAGCAAATCACAAGCGTTTTGAACAATGCTGAACTTTTTCTAGATTATTTCCCTCACAAACATTTGCAACAAACAGGCTTTTTCTTGATTATTTCACACTCAAAACGTTTGTTAACAAACTGAAGGCCTTTCTCAACTATTTCCCTCCCAAACATTTGCAACAAATTTTTTCATCAAAAATGCCTTTAAGAAACCTGAAGGTTCTTCTTAAATTCTTTCCCTCAAACATTCATAAAGTTAAAACGTTTTTGTCTCAACTTCCCATCAAACCACTAGCTGTAGCCTTCAACCACGTACATAAACGACTCTCGCAAACATTTCCCGAGCAGTGTCAAACGTTTACGAATCAAACTTTTCTGGCCAGGGGGCTTTTCAATTCCTCCATGACCAGCTGAGCAATATTTTCCTATCGATGCTCCCTCACTGCATTGCCATAAAACCATTATATGATTAATGGTCGCTTTTTTCAGTGGCGTATTTTGATTTTTTTAAACTGAAAAATGAATAGGTAAATTATTTAGTGTTACAGAGATCATAATTGGGAAATCTTTTAAGAATGTAATGAGGGCAGATACATGTGTGTGTGGATTTGCATACAAAGATGTGGGTTGCATATCAGTCACTCTCTCTCTCTCTCTCTCTCTCTCTCTCTCTCAGGAATGATAAAGGAGACAATGTGGATATTTGTATACATACATATACACACATTCTGTGTGTGTGTGTGTGTGTGTGTGTGTGTGTGTGTGTGTGTGTGTGTGTGTGTGTGTGTGTGTGTGTGTGAGATGATGATGATGATGATGATGATGATGATGATGATGAAAGGAACAATGTGGATATTGCATACACATTCTCTCTCTCTCTCTCTCTCTCTCACAGGAATTGTAAATTGAACAGTGTGGATTTTTGTACATACATACATACATACACACAGACAGAGAGAGAGAGAGAGAGAGAGAGAGAGAGAGAGAGAGAGAGAGAGAGAGAGAGAGAGAGAGAGAGAGAGAGAGAGAGCAGTTCAGCTTTAAGGGCGAATCAATCTCCTGGGGTTGCAGCAGCAGCAGGAATGAAAGGAGAAAAAAAAAATTTTTTGGGTCACGGTCGAGAGGCGAGCTTTAAGGCAGCTGCTGCTGCAGTACTCTCTCTCTCTCTCTCTCTCACTCTCTCACTCTCTCTCTCTCTCTCTCTCTCTCTCTCTCTCTCTCTCTCTCTCTCTCTCTCTTTTGATTCCTTGGAACGAACATTTATATTTTTAATGGCATAAGATATTTTGACTCTCTCTCTCTCTCTCTCTCTCTCTCTCTCTCTCTCTCTCTCTCTCTCTCTCTCTCTCCCCCCTTCTTCCTTTGAACGAACACTATAATAAACTGAAATATATACAGTAATAGTTTTTAATGGAATTAGGTTCTCTCTCTCTCTCTCTCTCTCTATCTATCTCTCTCTCTCTCTATCTATCTATCTATCTTTGTTCATTGCACAAACTGAAATATATATAAAATAATTTTTAATGGAATAAAGTTTCTCTTTAAACGAACAATGTGTATAAACTGAAATATATACAATGGTTGTTAATGGGACAAAGTATTCTCTCTCTCTCTCTCTCTCTCTCTCTCTCTCTCTCTCTCTCTCTCTCTCTCTCTCTCTCTCTCTCTCTCTCTCTCTCTGGGTCAACCATCTCAAGGGTCAACCACCTAACTGTCACTTAAATCCTTTTGAGAAGACAGGACGAGTATGATACGTGTTTTAAATAATCCCAATTGTCAATCATTCCAGTTTTCTATCAAAAGAAATCACTTGTCAATTCCACTGAAACAAATTCATCAACTTCCACTGCAGAAATAGACAACGTCACTGCTTGGAGATGGAAATATATGTCCAATGACCCAGAGTTTGTTTTGTAATCTATTTCTGCACCAAAAGTAAAATAATATATATACACACGCAGTGTACCAGTAAGAGATTGTCAATTTCTCTGTCCTAAAATGGAAAACTGCATGATCAGCAAAATCGAAACACATATTGTCGCCTATTGGACTCGTGGAACACTAATACACGAGGTACTGCAGTTTCTGAATGATTCTTCAATGCTTTCCACGAGTATTTATTGGGTCCCATTTGCAGTATAACTGCAAAATCATTAGTGAGGCAAGGGGGTATCTACCATTCTTCTCTGTTTTGAATTTTTGCAGATATTGCAGTCTTCCATTTTAGGGCAGTTTTACTAAAACTTTATCGATTCCAACTGGCAAAATAGACTAAGCGACAATTTATTCACGGACGGGAATTGATGCCTAATCACACACAGTCTCTCCCGGAATCAATTCCTTCGTGTAATTAGGTTCCAGACACGAAAAATGTATCGAAGTGTGTCATTAAGTGTTTGCCTGTCAACTCACACGCAAACTTCATCAATTACAACTGTCAAAATTGACAGAGTCACTATTTATCCACACGAAATTTGAGCCAAATGACAACTTTTGTTCTGGAATCAATTTCTGTATCGTAATCAAATTCCAAAAACAAAAAATACCGAAGTACACCATTAAGAGATTGTGTCAACTTGCACGCAAACTTCAATTCCAACTGTCAAAATTGACAAAGCCACTATTTAATGGCGGGAATTTAAGCCAAACCGCCAACAAATCCTTCCGGAATCGATTCCTTCGCGCAATTCATTTCCAAGCACGAAAAAATTACCGTAGTTTACCATCAAGAGATTGGCCATACACATCACTGTATAGAAAACGTTACAGAGATGAGTTTACAACATGTCTGAACGGTTCAAGCGCAGCTATGCTACTGTTCCCGGCATGGTGGATCCGGGGTATTTTCACCCTCGTCGAGGGCTCTCTCGGGGAAAAGAGAGAGAGAGAGAGAGAGAGAGAGAGAGAGAGAGAGAGAGAGAGAGAGAGAGAGAGAGAGAGAGAGAGAAATTTATTTTGTGTGAAGACGTGCCTCCAACACAAGAGGGAGAGAAAGAGTCCACCAAGCCACCTGCCAACAATTTCTCTCTCTCTCTCTCTCTCGTCAACAAACAATCCAACTTCGTAAGCACTTCCCCGAGTGGTTTTTGAGCCCAGAGAGAGAGAGAGAGAGAGAGAGAGAGAGAGAGAGAGAGAGAAGAGAGAGAGAGAGAGAGAGAGAGAGAGAGAAATTAAACTCCCCTCCACTCACTTCCTCCCCCCCTCTTCCCCGCTCCCCTTCCCACAACAAGATGATCACAAGACCACCCCTCTCTCTCTCTCTCTCTCTCCCTCAACTCGTTGCGTAAACTCTCGCCGCTCCAGATCCCAAAATTCAACTGCATTTGCAAAACCAATTTGCAAAGTGTGGATCCAAAAAGTTATTCCGTTCCCTAAGCCATCCATTTAGTGTGTAAATCTGTATGTAATGTATGTATGTGTATGTATTATACAAATATATTATTCCGTTCCTAAGGTTCCATCCATTTATATATATATATATATGTATGTATGTATGTATATATGTATGTATATATATATATATATATATATATATGTATATATGTATATATATATTTGCCTAAATAAAAAAACAAACAAAACATTCCAAGTCCTGTGAAGTATTCACAATGGCATTTGCACAATTCGCCTGCAATTTGCAAAGTGTGGACTCAATACAAAAGTAGTTTACCATAAGGTGTTTAGTACTAGCGGAGAAGGTGCTAGTACTTAGCACTGCTCCGAGGTAGTGCTAGTACTAAACACCGTTTGGTATATGTATATGCAGATGTCCTTTATTAATATATAATTTACCGACCATGCAATATAGAAACGTGTGTATATAATACTTTCATCCAAGAGCGGCTAGTACTAATCACAGCGTCCCATGGAGCTTCCGCCATGTTCAGTACCAGGTTCAGTACTAGCAACTACATGAAAACAAAGACACTACATTAACCACATACGTGTAAACATTCCCAGACATTAAGACAATGGTAAAGACGAATGCTTCCTTAGGTCACGTGACCATAAGAACCACGTGCCTACGGTTGAAGGAGGTACTTGGCTACTGCCGGCTATCTTCGGAGTGAGTAACTAATTTTGAGAGAGAGAGAGAGAGAGAGAGAGAGAGAGAGAGAGAGAGAGGACTATCTTCGGGATTGTTTAATATAGAGAGTTGAAGCTTGATTTTGGAGAGAGAGAGAGAGAGAGAGAGAGAGAGAGAGAGAGAGAGAGAGAGAGAGAGAGAGAGAGAGAGAGAGAGAGCGCAAAATTAATACTAACAGTTTAGACAGAGTGCAGGATGAAGCTTGTGGTTTTAGGAAGGAGAGAGAGAGAGAGAGAGAGAGAGAGAGAGAGAGAGAGAGAGAGAGAGAGAGAGAGAAACCACCCATTCTATAATTACAGTTTGTTCATAAGGGAAAAATTTGCATAAGGGCACCTGGGCCTTGTGTTTTGCCCTCTAGGGAGGCTCTGTGCCAGGCTATGCGATCACGCCACACCACAGAGAGAGAGAGAGAGAGAGAGAGAGAGAGAGAGAGAGAGAGAGAGAGAGAGAGAGAGAGAGAGAGAGAGAGAGAGAGAGAGTTACTAAAGGAAATATGTTCCGTCTTAAGATATAAAAGGTCGAACCATCTACGTTCTATTTACACAGAGAGAGAGAGAGAGAGAGAGAGAGAGAGAGAGAGAGAGAGAGAGAGAGAGAGAGAGAGAGAATGTTACTTCAGGAAATACTGTTCTCGTCTTAAGATAAAAAAAAAAGGTAAACCATCTACGTTCTATTTACATTTAAAAGAGAGAGAGAGAGAGAGAGAGAGAGAGAGAGAGAGAGAGAGAGAGAGAGAGAGAGATTGCTAAAGGAAATATGTTCTTACGATCAACATTCTCAGGAGAGAGAGAGAGAGAGAGAGAGAGAGAGAGAGAGAGAGAGAGAGAGAGAGAGAGAGAGAGAGAGAATTTACAGAAGAGGACGACCTTCAGAAGAAATCGTTATCCTAATACCCACTCTGGTTTAAGTGCCCAATGCCACGAAACTGGCCCGACACTACTGCTACCGTTGCATATCCAAAAATAACGTAAAAATCTGGGCACCATTATAGGTTTTTCCTAGTAATATTTCAGATATTGTAAAATATTAAAATCCTTCCATATTTTGACAGTTTTTCCTTACCAAAAGGGCAGATAATTCAAGCCAGGCCAACCTCTAAAGCAAGCTATTGCAAAAAAACCCTGACCTATGACCCAACCTCAACCAATTTCAAGTCACTTTTCCACCAAAAACTGACCTATGACCCAACCTCAACCATTTTCAAGCCACTTGTCAACCAAACTCAACAAACCGAAACTCAACCAACTTCAAGTCACATCGAACCAACTGCATCAAAAATTTTTCTTAGAAAAAGGGCAGATATTTCAAGCCAGGTCAAGTTCTAGAGGAAGCTTTCGCATAACACGTGACCTATGACCAAACTCCTCCAATTTTAAAACAACCTAAACCAATTTCAAGTCAAACAAAATCACAAGAACTTTTTAATAAGAAAAACAAGGTATACATTTCAACCCAAGTCACCCTCTATAACAACCTAATGAATAAAAACAATCAGTGACCTTTAACCAAACCTCAACCAATTTCACGTATATGTTTCAACCCAGGTCACCCTCTATAACAACCTAATGCATAAAAACAATCAGTGACCTTTAACCAAACCTCAACCAATTTCACGTATATGTTTCAACCCAGGTCACCCTCTATAACCTAATGCATGAAAACGATCAGTGACCTTTAACCAAACCTCAACCAATTTCAATATGTTTCAACAACTCACCCTATAACCAATGCATGAAAATGATCAGTGAAAAAACAAAATTTTTGCCAAACTGAAAACAAATTTTTTGCCAAGAAAGCCCAGGTAGATAATTCACCCCAAAAGTGCAGACTCAAACATCCTGATGCATGAAAACAACCAGACCTTTAACCAAAAATCAACCAATTTCAACCAACTATATACCAACCAAACTAAAAAAAAAAAGATTCCTGCAAAGAAAACCCAAGTAATATTTCAACCACCACCCTCTAAAACATCCTAATACATAAAAACAACCGTGAACTTGAACCAAACCTCAACCAATCCTGACGTCACATTAAGCAGTTGTGCCCAATGAACCAACCTCGAAACTCTAACCTCAACCAATTCAAGCCATTTATTCAAAAAATTAAAACCACCGTCGTGACCTTTGCCCCAACCAATCCTGACGTCACACAACCAACCGGCAGTCAGCAACAGCAAATTGGTTTAAAACATCCGGAACACCGAGAAGAGCCAAAAATGATTGGGAGAATGAACGCAATACCTGAAGAGGCGGGGTGGGGGAGGGGGTACGGGGAGGGAGATTAAGCTGCCCAGGGCATCCACAGAGTGCCAAGAAGCCAGTGAGTGCCAAATACCCACACCACAACACTACAGTGCCACCTGGATGACCCAAGACCCCGGCCAAGAGAGTTTGGGACATTTTGGGGTCATTTCGGAGAATTGATTTTTTGGGTGTTGGAGCAGTGAAGGAGATTTGATTTTGTGTTGGAGTGACGGAGATCTGATTTTGAGTGTTGGAGGAGTGGAGAAGAATTTTGTGTTGGAGGAATGAGGGAGATGATTCTGAGTGTTGGAGTGAGGGAGATTTGTGTCGGAGAAGTGAGGGAGATTTGATTTTTTTGAGAGCTGAGTAGTGAGGGGCTTCATTTTGAGCGTTGGAGAAATGAAGGAGATCTGTGTTGGAGAAGTGAAGGAGACTTGTGTTGGAGAAGTGAGGGAGATTTGTTTGTGAGTGTTGGAGCAGTAAGGGAGATTGGATTTCGTGTTGGAGCAGCGAGGGAGATTTGCTTTCGAGCGTTGGAGGAAAAAATAAAAATATTTCAAAATAACACGAATTACCAAGATATAAAATTATAATCCATTTGAAAAAGAAACAATACCAGCCTCTACTTTACTTGTTGACAAAACAAACGCGCCAAAACAAAAACAAACATGCCAAGTCCAGTACTGAACGAGTACAATACCAACAGATATCCTACACGTAGTGTACTCGTAAAAACACGACTGTATTCAGGTAGAAGATCTGAACCCAGGGTCTTACACATGCGTTCTTTTCAAGCCCAAAACTACGGCGTCATATATGAGAGAGAGAGAGAGAGAGAGAGAGAGAGAGAGAGAGAGAGAGAGAGAGAGAGAGAGAGAGAGAGAGAGAGCTTTATATTCCGATAAAAATGGTCATTACATAAACTAAAATTTTTGTTTTATTTCAATGTTTTTGTACAATTTTTCATCCTAAGGAAATGGGAGAGAGAGAGAGAGAGAGAGAGAGAGAGAGAGAGAGAGAGAGAGAGAGCACACTCCACTCGAAGTACGTTTGCATACATTTCAGTGTAATTGTACATTTTTCATTGTAAGGAAGGAAGGAAGGAAGGAAGGAAGGAAGGAAGGAGAGAGAGAGAGAGAGAGAGAGAGAGAGAGAGAGAGAGAGAGAGAGAGAGAGAGAGAGACTTATTCCATCAAAAATTAAGTTATATATATTTCACTGTATGCATATATTTCGCTCAAAGGAAACAGAGAAACAGAGAGAGAGAGAGAGAGAGAGAGAGAGAGAGACGAACAAAGTCGACAACACAATGACGCAATCATCAAAGCACACAAATACCAATCTATTTTCGCACGGAAGTTCGACTTAACGGGGTCGCATACTTCATAGAAGAAGTGGTCTGACGGACGAGGAGGGCGAGCGAGCCAGTCTAACGGGGTCAGAGGTATGTAAACAATGAGGCGATTATCCGGAATATATATCCCGGTCATGTGTTTTGACTCCGATGACGCAATCGTTCTTTTTCCAAGTTATTTTGAAGCCTTACTTTTGTCCTGGGGCTCTTCAGATGCAGTCCAGGATATTGTGGCTTTGCAAGGTTCTTTGTTCTAGAAATAGATTCAACTAGAACTAGTAAAATGAAATATTTTTTGAGATTTTGAAAAAAATTGGGGGGTCCTAGGGCTCTTGAAATAATCTAGTATATTGTGGCTTTGCAAGGTTCTTTGTTCTAGAAATAGATTCAACTGGAATCTAGTAAAATTAAATTTTTTTTGAGATTTTAAAAATTTTTTGTGGTCCTAGAGCTCTTGAGATACAATCTAGTATACTATGACTATACAAGGTTCTTTGTTCTAGAAAAGATTCAACTAGAAACTAGTAAAATCAAATATTTTTTTTATTTTAATTTTTTTTTTTTTTTGGGGTCCTAGAGCTCTTTGAAATACAATCTAGTATATTATGGCTAACCAATGTTCTTTGTTCTAGATACAGATTCAACTAGAAACTAGTCAAATTAAAATTTTTTTCTAATTTTGGGGGTCCTAGAGCCCTTGAAATACAATCTAGTATATTATGGCTATGAACGGCTCTTTGTTCTAGAAACAGATGCTATCTAGTAACAACTACTATACTGTAAACTAGAAACTAGTAAAAAGATTTTGAACAATTTATTATCCTTGTATCTTATGGCTATACGCGGCTTTATTCTAGAATCAAACACTAACTAGTATCTAGAAAGATACAGGCTTTCAACTAGACACTAGTAATAGGAAAGATAAAACCTATATTTTTACTGAGACTTTGAAACCATTTTTTTCCTAGAGCCATTGAGATAATCTAGTAAATTATTGTGGCTATACAAGGCTCTCTGTTCTAGAAATAGACACTATTGGTACCTAGAAAGATACAATTTCAACTCGACACAAGTAAAATGAAAAACACAAAAACTCAATGGATTTCAGATCTGAAGTGCATTTTAAATAAGTACCTTTCACTCCTACCTTGAGAGAGAGAGAGAATGAATTTCCTAGCTGTACGCATTTTAAACAAGTACCTTTCACTCCTACCTTAGAGAGAGAGAGAGAGAGAGAGAGAGAGAGAGAGAGAGAGAGAGAGAGAGAGAGAGAGAATTTCCTAACCGTACGCATTTTAAACAAGTACCTTTCACTCCTACCTTGAGAGAGAGATTTCCTCAACCTGTCAGAAGTTCTCACAAGTCTTCTACGCAACCTTGGCACTTCTTATAGCACTCGTCTGAAACGGGTTCAGACCGGATTGGGAAACTGAGCACTTGATGGAAAGTGCGGAGTAGTCGTTTTAGTGAGAAGTTTTCCTAAAATTTTTTATATTGGGAGTTTTTCCTTTTTTTGTGTTTCTTTAATGCCGAGTTTTTTAGTTCATAAAGTTCTGGAGAGGGAAGCGTTCATCTTATATAAGCGTAGGAGTGTTTGGGGTGATGATAATACTTTTTCTTTTGGTAAAATTATTAGACTGTGTGTATTGGCTGTTAAAGGGACCTCGTCAACTGTCGGTCAAACAGCCCCCTTCCCCACACCCACACCCTCCCCCCCTCTCAAACCTTCCCATGCATTAAAAACATTAACAGTTTATATATACAGAAGAATATCTGTATATTCCTACCCCAACGTAGTTAACAAAGTACACAATACACCTATCT
The DNA here is from genome assembly GCF_040412425.1 of Macrobrachium rosenbergii. NCBI lineage: Eukaryota > Metazoa > Arthropoda > Malacostraca > Decapoda > Palaemonidae > Macrobrachium > Macrobrachium rosenbergii. The sequence goes on from NC_089766.1 coordinate 203,404, forward strand.
GTGTACAAGGCCACGCAATTGCATCAGTACTACAAGGCGATGGATTGAGAGAGAGAGAGAGAGAGAGAGAGAGAGAGAGAGAGAGAGAGAGAAGAGAGAGAGAGAGAATACTGTTTATTTATAGTTATATTCCATACTATTAATTCCCTTTGTCCACGGGGCTCAACATACAACAAAAACAGTCCCAGAGAGAGAGAGAGAGAGAGAGAGAGAGAGAGAGAGAGAGAGAGAGAGAGAGAGAGAGAGAGATACTATTAATTCCCTTTGAGAGAGAGAGAGAGAGAGAGAGAGAGAGAGAGACTGCCCCATAAAACAGTTAATTCCATATGCTTCACACTTACTTTAGCAAGTCATAATTCAACAATTTGCATTCATAGCCCAAGCAACAAAAAACAACCTTCGTCACAATCATAACTACAACACTAATCATCCCAGCTTCCGCACTGCCCAGAGAGAGAGAGAGAGAGAGAGAGAGAGAGAGAGAGAGAGAGAGAGAGAGAGAGAGAGAGAGACTGACCTTCCCCATAAAACACTTAATAAATTCAATTAGCTTCCCAATTCCCAACCACCAACAATTTAAAACAATTCAAACTCATAACCCCAGCAAAAAAACCTTTCTTTGTCATAATCACAACTACAATAATAATATACAACAACAACAATCCCAGCTTCCGCACTGATCTGAAAGGGCTACATTCTGCGTAGCGGAACCAGAACACTTCATGAGATTCATAAACAGAAAAAATTCAATTCACTCGAAACCTGATGTTTTGATCTTAAATTAGACGAATTCCGGGAAGGGAGAAGATGAGCTGCTTCTCCAATTGAGGCCTGGTCTGATGATGGTGACATTTAGGAATGTCCTAATGCGGACACGGAAGGGGAAGAGGAAGGGAGGGGGGGACACTGAAGGGCCGAATCGATACCGAGGGGGCATCAGATAGAAGGGAGGACATTGGAGGTACTTTTATGTTTGGGGACATGAAAACACTGAATTCTTTAAGATGGAATCTGTAAGATGGAAGGACATTATGTCCAATCTTTGGAAATGGGGACACACGGACCAATACAGGGGGACATCGAAGGTACTTCTACTTTTGGGGGTCACTAGGTCATCAAGTTCATTACAAACAAAGGACATACATGTCCAATCTTTGGGAAAATGGGACACACAGGACACTAGGTTCTAATTACGAACATTTCCAATGTCCAATCTTTGGAGAATTGCAATCCCTGGGCACTTGGGACACTGCGGACACTCCGGAGAGAGAGAGAGAGAGAGAGAGAGAGAGAGAGAGAGAGAGAGAGAGAGAGAGAGAGAGGATATTAGTACTGCGCAATATCGCCCATACGATTTATAAATAGGACTTAATCTTCCTATAACACTAGCCTATTCCGGTACTTCCCAAACTGAGCTCCGGAAGCGCGCGCGCGTGTGTGTGTGTGTGTGTGTGTGTGTGTGTGTGTGTGTGTGTGTGTGTGTGTGTGTGTGTGTGTGTGTGACCCCTGACTATCGATTGAGAGAGAGAGATTCGCAATGCGTAAAGACGTGTTTTGAATAGCTATGTATCGAGATTAGGTCCAGTACTGAATTCCTGAGAAATTCAACCTTTAACACCCACTCTCTCTCTCTCTCAATCTTTCCTTTCTATCTCTCTACAACTTTCCTTCTCTCCCTCTCAAACTCACTCTCTCTCTCTCTCTCTCTCTCAAACTTTCCTTCTCTCTCTCTCTCTCTCAAACTTTCCTTCTCTCTCTCTCTCTCTCTCTCTCTCAAACTTTCCTTCTCTCTCTCTCTCTCTCTCTCTCAAACTTTCCTTCTCTCTCTCTCAAACTTTCCTTCTCTCTCTCTCAAACTTTCCTTCTCTCTCTCTCTCTCTCTCAAACTTTCCTTCTCTCTCTCTCTCTCTCTCAAACTTTCCTTCTCTCAAACTCTCTCTCTCTCAAACTTTCCTTCTCTCTCTCTCTCTCTCTCTCAAACTTTCCTTCTCTCTCTCTCTCTCTCTCAAACTTTCCTTCTCTCTCTCTCTCAAACTTTCCTTCTCTCTCTCTCTCAAACTTTCCTTCTCTCTCTCTCTCAAACTTTCCTTCTCTCTCAAACTTCCCTTCTCTCTCTCTCTCAAACTTTCCTTCTCTCTCTCTCTCAAACTTTCCTTCTCTCTCTCTCTCAAACTTTCCTTCTCTCTCTCTCTCAAACTTTCCTTCTCCCTCTCTCTATCTTTCCTCTCTCTATCTTTCCTCTCCCTCTCTCTATCTTTCCACTCTCTATCTTCCCTCTATCTTTCCTCTCTCTCTCTCTCTATCTTTCCTCTATCTTTCCTTTCTCTCTCTACCCCTCTCTCTATCTTTCCTTTCTCTCTCTCTCCCTCTCTCTATCTTTCCTTTCTCTCTCTCTCTATCTTTCCTTTCTCTCTCTCTCTATCTTTCCTTTCTCTCTCTCTCTCTATCTTTCCTTTCTCTCTCTCTCTCTATCTTTCCTTTCTCTCTCTCTCTCTATCTTTCCTTTCTCTCTCTCTCTCTCTCTCTCTCTAAACCAGCACAACAGAAATGATAAAACCCACTCGCATAAGACACACATGGTATCAATAACTACATATGTGGCCACTTTTCAGGCCTCATCAAGCATATAAACCAAATCAGCACTTTCCCACATGACTAAGCACACATGTGGCACTCACAGTAAGCACATATGTTGCGTTGATAGGCATGAGGTTTCAATTAAGATGCGGTGAAACCTTACGATGAGAGAGAGAATCAGTTACGCAACGTGGTTACGAAAAGCAACACACACAAAAAGTGTGATAGGGTCAACCTAAGGGTTTAACATTTAACATTTTTTACAAGCAAAAGAAAACAAGTAAAAAATGCGTCGAAGTTTCTTCGGCGCAATCGAGTTTTCTGTACAGCGTATAAATCAAGGCCACCGAAAATAGACCAATCTTGGCCCGGTGGTGGCCTATCCCATATCGTTGCCAGAACCACGATTATGGCCAACTTTAACCTTAAAACAAAATAAAAACTACTGAGGCTAAAGGGCTGCAATTTGGTATGTTTGATGACTGGAGGGTGGATGATCAACGTACCAATTTGCAGCCCTCAAGCCTCAGCAGGTTTTAAGATCTGAAAAGTTCAAGCGAAGATGCAATGAAATGTTCTTTCATTTTAATACATTTTTATCTATATTTATTTATTTCTTTTTTAAAAGGATATCTCTTCTTTCTGTATTTTCCTTTACTTCCTCTTACTTCCTAATGAGTACCATATTCTTTGGGAGCTTGAATTTCAAGTCAATGGCCCCTGTGGTGGGCTTGTTCCATATGAATAGGGTTCATCTTCTGAATAATTAATAATAATAATAATAATAATAATAATAATAATAATAATAACAGTCGATGGCCATTCTGTCTTTAATAGGATTCTACAACTTCATAATAATAATAATAATAATAACGGTCGCCATTTTTCCCAATACAGGACCCCCTAAACCACTCAATCAATCACATTTAGCCAACACGCCCACCACAAGCAATTTGGCAGCGATTTTTAAACGGTAAAAATGGACTTTCGTTTTTATCAATGAACGCCAATCTATAAATACACATTCAGCCAATACAACAACAGCAGCAGCAGCAACAAAAATACATTCAATCTGGCCTTGATACAATAACTCGAGTCAACTGGAAGCGCCGTGTCACTGTAAAGTCCGTGGTGGTGACGCTATAAAACCACAACAAAAGGTTGGCGTGGTTATCAAAACAAAAATATTGATGTGGCCTGACCACGTTACAGACGCAGGAAAACATTCAATTAATTTCTCTCTCTCTCTCTCTCTCTCTCTCAATCTGTTTGTTAATCTTTCATTTTTCTAAAACATCCTTATGCATTCGAAAATCAATCTCTCTCTCTCTCTCTCCGTCAGTCATTCTCTCTCTCTATTCTGTTTCTGATAATCTTTCATTTTTCTAACACATGTTTATGCTTTCCAAAAATCAATTTCTCTCTCTCTCTCTCTATCTCTCTCTCGGCAACGAGTGTCTTCCCTTATAAGCAATATTTGAGTTAACAACATTAAGTATGCCCCTAAACAGAGGAATACTTGCAAGGTTTCTAGAGAGAGAGAGAGAGAGAGAGAGAGAGAGAGAGAGAGAGAGAGTATACAATTATTCTCTGACGCATGCGCCCAGACACAGCAATGACGTCACTGGGGGACGAATTATAAACACACATGCTTCGAATATTTCAAGGAGAAAACTTATATATTTAGCAGTGAAATATCAAAGGGAATATATATATGTGTGTGTGTGTGTGTGTGTGTGTGTGTGTGTGTGTGTGTGTGTGTGTGTGTGTGTGTGTGTCACATATACTCGAGGCAGTCTCCGACAGCATGGGATTACGTGAAGCATTATTTTATTTTTTTTTTTTTTTTTACTTAGACCCAGGTGGGAATGCCAAGTTGTACCCAAGGCATTTCTGTAGTTGGACAATTAATACCTTTCGTCAGAGACCACAAAATTTACACCCATTATATGGCAATTTAAGTGATTCATAAATTAAGATTATGGGGAGTTATAGAAATTATTATATTATTGAGAAGATAAATTGGTAATTGGGGTGTTATATTATCATTATCATTGTTATTATTAATTATCATTGAGAAGACAGTGTAACACAATTTTGTACCCATTATATGGTAATTGGAGTTATAGAAATTATTATTATTATTATTGAGAAGATATAGTAGACCACAAAATCCTGTACCCATTACACGGCATATAGTTGTGATAAGATATCGAAGCTTCGATAAAATCTTGGGGCTCTAGACAAGTAATGAGTTTCATGTGTCAATACTGAGTTATCTAAAGTGCCTATGGTGATACGCACCAATTCTCTCTCTCTCTCTCTCTCTCTCTCTCTCTCTCTCTCTCTCTCTCTCTCTCTCTCTCTCTCTCTCTCTCTCTCTCTCTAAAAAGCGGTCATCTGACATTTCGTAAGCTAAATAATGAATTTTAACTTCTGCAAGAGCTGACTCTGAATGGTAATCCAACTGCTGTCTTGTTCATTTTGTGAATGAATCTATTCACTGTTTCTTTTTACACGTTCTCAAGAGTAAAAATACTCCTGCTGTATTGTTCATTCTGTGAACGAATTTCAGTGATTATATATATATATATATATATATATATATATATATATATATATATATATTATATATATATATTAATTATATCAAACTATGTATATATATGTATATATAGATAATATATATATATATATATACTATAATATAGTATATATATATTGTTGTATATTATACAACATATAGGTAATCTAAATGACTATGTACTGCCAATGCAATATCAATTATAATGATTAATTATTTAAAGCAATGGAATCTAAATGAATAGGTAATGTATATGTATATATATATATACATATATACATATATATATATTATATATATTATATACATATATATATACATATATATATATATATATATTACATACATACTTATACATATATATACATATACATGTTTAACCACAAAACCCCTACACTAACCACAACCTAAAGCATATTGACTGCAGCCATCTCTTTTCAACCAGTCACCATAATCTCTAAAAGCCGACAAAAAAAAAGGGGGGGGGCAGAAGACCTTAGCAACCATTGATCCACATCCAATCGATTCTCCTATCATGGGAGGGAAGGAAGGAAGGAAGGTGGATGGGTCGAGGGGTCTTATTGTAGGGGGGGGGATAGGCCCCCCTACTTCTGCAAGGCCACGTTTGGAAGGGGGTGGGGAAGTGGGGGATATTAGGGAGTTATAACCGAATGGGTCGAGTATCTTTAATTAGAAACACAAGGTCCTACTCAGCACTGTGATAAAGTCTCTCCCACAACAGAGAGAGAGAGAGAGAGAGAGAGAGAGAGAGAGAGAGAGAGAGAGAGAGAGAGAGAGAGAGAGAGAGAATTTAATTAGAAACACAAGGTCCTACTCAGCACTGTGATAAAGTCTCCACAACAGACAGAGAGAGAGAGAGAGAGAGAGATTTAATTAGAAACACAAGGTCCTACTCAGCACTGTGATAAAAGTCTCCCACAACAGAGAGAGAGAGAGAGAGAGAGAGAGAGAGAGAGAGAGAGAGAGAGAGAGAGAGAGAGAGAGAGAGAGAGAAAATTTAATTAATAAAATATTTGAAACCCTAACCATCAGGTTCTATTTACTAGCACTAACATACTAAAAATATTTGCCCTAACCATCAGGATTCATTTACTAGAAGGAAGGATGGGGAAGAGAGAGAGAGAGAGAGAGAGAGAGAGAGAGAGAGAGAGAGAGAGAGAGAAATTTAATTAGAAACACAAGGTCCTACTCAGCACTGTGATAAAAGCCTCCCACAACAGAGAGAGAGAGAGAGAGAGAGAGAGAGAGAGAGAGGCTCTTGACATAAAAATATTTGAAACCCGAACCATCAGAGATTTAAGAGAGAGAAGGAGAGAGAGAGAGAGAGAGAGAGAGAGAGAGAGAGAGAGAGAGAGATAGAGAGACAAGGAAAGATGGAAAGATGCTCTGATCCTATCAAAAAATGAAAATGGAACCATCAAAGATTCTATTCACGGGGAGAGAAAGCTAACCCACGTGTATACTCACGAGGAGAAAGTGGGGGGGAGATTACTGACGAAATTTGGCACTTACACCAACAAAGATTATCCCTGGATACTAAAACAACAACAGGCTCAGAGAGAGAGAGAGAGAGAGAGAGAGAGAGAGAGAGAGAGAGAGAAGAGAGAATGTACAATTATTTCCAATTAACCCAATGACTTTTGCACCTTCCAGCCAACTGGTTTAATGAGAGAGAGAGAGAGAGAGAGAGAGAGAGAGAGAGAGAGAGAGAGAGAGAGAGAGAGTGTTATCTAGCGACTCATCTTAAATCGTTTGATTGCATGCAGTTGACCATCCCCTGCGCTGATGGGGACACGCAACAATACCGCAGCAGGGGCAAAATGAGAGAGAGAGAGAGAGAGAGAGAGAGAGAGAGAGAGAGAGAGAGAGAGAGAGAGAGAGAGAGAGAGAGAGAGTATTCCATAGTTACTAAAAAATAAAGGAAATAGATTAAGGAATCTGTATAATATAGTCCCTAACCAGAGAGAGAGAGAGAGAGAGAGAGAGAGAGAGAGAGAGAGAGAGAGAGAGAGAGAGAGAGAGAGATTCCCACAACTGCAACTGTTACTGAGGGGTCTATGCCCCAGACACATACCCCACAGGAATATTTAGGTCGACCCAGAAACTTCAACTACGCAGGTCCTTAAATAAGGTCAATGACCTTTTCCCCTTCCCCCTTTCCTGAGTTCATTCAGTATCATTCAGTGACCTTTCTTACTCATCGTCATTGTACCTTCATTTAAAATGACAATGAAATGACCTTTTATCTTAAGTGACGTTAAAGTAACTTCTGTGACAAAGTGAAACTTCTGTATTAAAAATGCCGTCATTTATAATGACTAAGTACTTTCAATGCAATGTCATTTATAATGAATAGATACTGTCAATGCAACGTCATTTATAATGACTATGTACTGTCAATGCAATGTCATTTATAATGACTAGGTACTGTCAATGCACTGTCAGTTACAGTAAGTACTTTCAATGCAATGTAATTTAAATGATTACTTTTAATACTGTCAATTTATAATGACTAAATTATAACGATTATAATTACTGTCAATGCAATGTCAATTATAATAATTAAGTACTGTCAATGCAATGTCAACTATAATGATTAAGTACTGTCAATACAATGTTACTTAAATGATTAAGTACTTTTAATGCATATGTCATTTATAATGACTATGTACTGTCAGTTATAATGACTATGGACTGTTAATGCAATGTCAATTATAAGTGTTAAGTACTGTCAATGCAATGTCATTTATAATGAGTAGGGACTGCCAATGCAACGTCATTTATAATGATTATGTACTGTCAATGCAATGTCATTTATAATGATTACGTACTTTCAATGCAATGTACCAGAGACAATAAGTACTTCAATGCAAGGTAGAGAAACGACTAGAGTACTTTCAATCACTTTAAATTATAACGATTATTGAACCTTTCAACTAAATGGTTTAATACCAATGATTAAGTACTTTCAATGTAATGTCATTTTAATGAATAAGTACTTTCAATGCAATGTCATAATGACTTTGAACTGTCAGTGCAATGGTTTAATGATTACTTTCAATGTAATGTCATAATGACTATGTACTGTCAGTGCAATGTAAATTATAATGATTAAGTACTTTCAATGTAATGTCATAATGACTACGTACTGTCAGTGCAATGTAAATTATAATGATTAAGTACTTTCAATGTAATGTCATAATGACTACGTACTGTCAGAGCAATGTAAATTATAATGATTAAACTTTTGTACTTTCAAACTAATTTACCACTATATGAGAGAGAGAGAGAGAGAGAGAGAGAGAGAGAGAGAGAGAGAGAGAGAGAGAGAGAGAAATGTCAACCTACTACTGCTGACGTCAGCAAAACCACGAGACGGTCGCCAAAACACGAAAGAAAAGGGGCAGCAGATGCCAGCATAAAACGCCTGCTTCTGCTAATCAAATCAAAACGCCCCGGCGAGAGCAGATTGTATCTGCTGGCTGGCACTCCTGGGCACGACAAAGGTTAGTGCCAAGTGCCAAGTACCCACCCAAAAACAACCAATATTCGTGCCCACCGCCACCACACAATGCATGGGGTGCCTAATTTATTATTATTATTATTATTATTATTATTATTATTATTATTATTATTATTATTACTGGTCTTCGTGCAAACAAAACAGCAATAGTGTCAAATCTATTATTATTATTATTATTATTATTACCGGTTCTCGGGACAAACAAAAGCACATCACAACTGCTTCGCGACAATGTTTATCTTTACACTCAAACCAGGGGCGTTGGGTCCCCAACTCCCCCAAAACAATCATTGATGTTGACAGGACTGAGCAAAAAAAAATATATCAGTTCTATGAGGGGCTGAGTCACAGGTATTTCTAAGTGCATGTAGAGGATATAAATTCTAAAGGAATGTTGTTATTATTATTATTATTATTACTATTATTATTATTCACAACTTGGGATAAATATGCAGGTCTAGATGCAACAAAAAAGTAGAGAGAAATATTTACATATTCTCTCAATAGTGAGTTACAGATTTAACGTGTTTTCAGTGCCAGAGAGAGAGAGAGAGAGAGAGAGAGAGAGAGAGAGAGAGAGAGAGAGAGAGAGAGAGAGAGAGAGAGAGAGAGAGAGAGAGAGTCAATAATACAATACTCCATAGCTATCCAAAAAAAAAAGATCAAGGAATCTCTACAAATGACCCTACTCTGGAGAGAGAGAGAGAGAGAGAGAGAGAGAGAGAGAGAGAGAGAGAGAGAGAGAGAGAGAGAGAGAGAGAGAGAGAGAGTCAATAATACTCCATAGCTATAAAATGGCTATAAAAACAGATCAAGGAATCTCTACAAACGACCCTACCCAGAGAGAGAGAGAGAGAGAGAGAGAGAGAGAGAGACCTTGCACAATCTCCCTAGTACAACACTGGTTCCTTTGCACTGAAATACACTTGACAACAGGCTCCTTACAACACCAATATAAATGGCTAAAACTTTGGGTCACAGACTCCAAAACAAACTATTGATAAATGTACTGAAATTTATCAAATAATTTATCACACTAGCAACAGAGAATATTAATATTCCACTTATTCATTATACTGGGGCCCATATTACCCTTGTAGTATGATTTCAGTGCCATGATTTTCCAATGCAGTGTCGCACATGAATTATTTTTCACTGCAGTTTCACCATAAACTTTTCCAGTATAGTTGCACTACAAATTTGAAGCATACTTGTAGAGCAACAACAGCTCAAGTGTTCAATCAATACATTTCTTGCGTTCAAAGACTTAAGAGTACTATATAAACCAGACGTGCCAACTTAATACACTGACGCCCAGAACCAGGCATACCAACCTGCGAGACGAACACCAAATTCCTAGATGTCTGAACTACAACCAACCTACATTTAAGACAATTTGAACTGCAACCAACCTATATTTTACAAGACAATTTGACCTACAACCTACCTATATTTCTAAGAATTTGATCTACAACCAACCTATATTGCTAAGAATTTCATTTATAACCAACCTATGTTTCCAAGACAATTTGATCTACAACCTACCTATATTCCTAAGACAATTTGATCTACAACCAACCTATTTTCCTACGACAATCTGAACTACAACTTACAATGCAAAATAAAAGTCTGTACTACAGAAGGAAGATGATTTAAACGTTTTCCCATTCATAAAAACAAGTTTTACTCATTCTCCATTCATAAAACAATGTTTTACTCATTCCTCATTCATGAAAAATGTTTTACTCATTCCCCATTGATAAAAAATGTTTTACTCACTCCCCATTGATAAAACAATGTGTTACTCATTCCCCAGTAATAAAACAATGCTTTACTTATTCCCCATCGATGAAACAATGTTTTACTTAATCCCCATTCATAAAAAAAATGTTTTACTCATTCCCCATTTAGAAAAAAAAAAACCTTACTCACTGAAGCGTGTCCACTCACTAAAATGTCTGTAGTCCTTCGCCATAAAAAACACACCCTTATACAAAGGGCCTTGAAAGTCTTCAATCAGGAAGTTGAAAGTCTGAAGTCTTTGCCACTAACTGTCAGAAAAATGCAGGGAGGAGGGGGTTGGAGACTAACTCAGAAAAATACAGGGGAGGGAGGGTTAGGGGATTATATTTACAAAATCTCGTATATTCTGGTTTTCTCAAACACTTCTTCCAAGAGAGATGTATTAACCTTACACTCTAACATGCCCCTATATCATACTGAAGGGGGGGCACTACCCCCTCTATATCATACTGCAGGGGAGGGTACTACCACCTCAATATCATACTGAGGAACGGCCCCCTTCCTCATACTCGAACAAGCCATTGGTGTCAATATTCACACTAGCCTGGGCTGTCTTGACCTGTTCAAACTAGTTTCCACTAGTAATGGAGTATTGACGACACACTGCATGCCACACCACTTACACTCAGAGAGAGAGAGAGAGAGAGAGAGAGAGAGAGAGAGAGAGAGAGAGAGAGAGAGAGAGAGAGAGAGAGAGAGAGAAAAGAGAATCTCTACAAATGACCCTACGAGAGAGAGAGAGAGAGAGAAGAAGAGAGAGAGAGAGAGAGTACTGCATATAGCTATCAACAAAAATTAAGGCTTAAAAAAATTCAAGGAATCCCTACAAATGACCCTACGTTGAGAGAGAGAGAGAGAGAGAGAGAGAGAGAGAGAGAGAGAGAGAGAGAGTATAACAAGAAAGATGAGAGAGAGAGAGAGAGAGAGAGAGAGAGAGAGAGAGAGAGAGAGAGAGAGAGAGAGAGAAGCACTTCCTTAATCCAATTGTACGCTGAAAGCTTAAGTCTAGCCCGCACCTAAACAAACACACTTAACTGTTTGGGTGCTGGAAGATGGGAGACTATATATGGTCAGTGGTTTGTTTATCAACTGGTGTTGGTGAACCAGGAACTACATGCTTCTGGATGACCTTCGCACAAACATTCACAAACATTAGTAGTGTGACAAACATCTAGGTAGGAAAATGTGCCTTAAATCCCTCTTGTGCTGATAATGTGAAGAGTATTTTTGACATAACAGGACTTAAAATTCACAGAACCACAGTTAGTGCCAAAAAAAGGTTAAATTACCACGTTAAAAACAATTCTCGACACCTAAAATGTGTATTTAAACGTAGACATTTAGCCCTGCTACTTCAATATTACTGATTTTCTGACCCAAATGCTACTACTCTTCAATTTTCATTACATGTGCAAACCACCTGACAACAGAGATTTCAGCATTTTCATCCCAGCCTCTCGAATACCCTATCTGCCAATTCCTCATTCATAATTTAAACTATAATAACAACAATAATAATAATATTGAAACCACTATCTGTCAACATAACCACTGCTACTGTCCTGCAAATAAAGGTGGCTTGATTAACAACAGGGTCATGGTACGACTGATAATTCTTATCTCGAACTTATCTATGACAGCCAACTCCTAAAATATGCTTCAGACCTGATTAGGAAATCACATTAAATTAGATCAACTGATGACTGATAACATTGTGTACCAAAACCACTAAACTTTACGTTCGATTCAACTGAACGGGTGCTTTGTCTAAGTGACAGACTTTCCTGATATATGTTAATTTCATGAAATAAAGGGGTACACTATGTGGCAACTTTGCAATCAAAATACATTTGATGATGAAGAAACCTGGAAAGTCATTATGGCATTCATTAAACAATTGATTTTGCAAACTGCTGAGCAATAATGGGTTTTGATTTAGTTTAATTGGGCTAAATTGCCCCATACTGCCAAAGTCTTGTGACCATCTATGGGTTATGGGAATGTGGCTTGCACCACCAACCCAAAACTACAGCAGAAAATTTGAAACAATCTTACAAGTCTGGTGTAGGAGGTATGGTCCCAGTGAAGTCCAAGAACCCAGGAAGTGTTGAAACTGATATTCACACAACAATCCACAAGGACTCCATACAGAAATTGTGTTCAAAGAACTCCTGTTTGCCACCCTAAGTTCAAATTTTGTTCTGCGCACCAACGTACAAAGTACAGTACTGTGCGTAAAGCGAACTGTGTTTTAGGAATAATAAAGTACAGTACTGTACTGATTTGACACCATACTATACTAAAATGGGGATGAAGAGTACAGTACCCAACTTGCAAACAATTCAAAATACAAACGGCATTACGGAAACTAACTTATTTGTAAGTAGGGTGTGTCTATATTAGCCAAAAGGCACCACCAAACTGAACTGGTGAATGAACCTCAAAAGCATAACCGTAAGACTCAGACTTCCACCATCATTACATGACACGAGACATTTGGTTGTGACCGACGTCCCCCCTACATCCCAAAGCAGACTACCTCTAAGAAGCAGAAAGTCATGGAGCCTATTTTCGAGAAACTTTTAAAGTTATGGAATTGTCAGGATTCTAATAATCAGTTAACTGAGAATTCCCCAACATTGCAGACCAGGGATTATAAGCCATAGAAATGATTAAAATATGAAGTCTTCTAGAACATAAAACCTGAGATAGGTACAGTATATTCTTTTAATGGCAAATGAGTGCAGAAATGAGTAATTCAGACAACCAAAATGCCAGCAAGTTTTGCAGTGAATAGATAAATCAATTTCCTTTACATCACTTTAGAAAATGGAGTCACATACAAAGCCTGCATGAAAGTGAATTCCAAACAGTTCTACACTAAACTCTGAATCATGCAATGAAATATTAATGTTTAATAAAAATAAAAAGGGTGAAGTTAGCAGGACTTTCCATCAATAAGCAACTGCAATCTTGCGCAACAGTAAATTGTGCTGATGTCACTAGACAATGCTTCCAATGTTTACACAAAATAAGCTGTCATAAATTGCAAAAAACAACAAACCTCAACCAAAATGCATGCAAGTACCCAAATACGTTTGGAGATCAAGCAGAATGTGGGGGGGCCTATATCTTAAGTCTACCCACCCAAATCTTATATTGGCTATTATCCTCATTGTTATTATGATTATTATTTAGATAACCCCTTTTTATGTGGAATAAGTCCACAGCAGTGCTCATATGAAAGAAGTAACAGTGAAACGAAATACAGAATGACCAATTTTTGGAAAAAATAAAATCTATAAATATATAAAGTAAATATTTAAAATATATATTACCACTAACACTTGTCATCAGTTAGGTTAGGTTAGGTTACTGACAGTCTGCAAGAAGTTACAGAAAGTAATATTAAACACTGAAAGAAGAGTTCGGCTATCAAAAAATAAAAAAAAGATTAAACCAAATAAAAAAGATGAAAATAAAGGTAAATTATTAATATACTGTATTTATATATAACCACAACCTTAATCATCAGTTAAGTTAGGCTAGGACACTGACATAGGATACTATCCCCCACATTCTGCCATCTTGAAACAGTCAAGGCTCTTTTAAACAGGGCAAGTAGCGAGGCAAGTCAAGTGTGCAAGTAGCCAGCTCTCATTTTTGAAAGGCAACTAAGTAGTCCATGATCACACAGGCCAAATTAGTGGCAAGTAGCTTGCCTATATGGAGGAAGGGGAGGTGAGTTGCCCATAAACAACTGCAGGCTGTTACCTTACCTTGCCTCATCTTGCCTGGCAAGTTGCTGATTTCACAACTTGCCTAATTAAGAAAAACAAGTATATGTTTACCAACAGCAAGTATAACCTACCTTTCTATTTGCCCCAGTGCAAAAGAGCCCTTAAGGATTATAAAAGATCAACCAACTCCTTACCTCTCTGACCCGGGCCAAATTAATCTGCGGCAGAAAAAAAGGGGAAGAGGGGGCTTTTAACAACACACTTGGACAAGTCAAGTCAGGACAGACACTTAAAACAAAAACTAAAGTGTTTCGTTACGGCAAGACGGAAGGAAAAACTGGTTTTATTTACAGCAACGGAAAACAAAAGCATTACAACACTGGTTTTGAAAAATGTAAAAACTTCTTCCTCAATTATGTTCTTTACTAATTTTTTTTTTAGCAATATTTTACTATACAAGGACTCTCTCTCTAAGTGACTTCTTTTTGAATGGAAATTAAAATGAAAAAAACTAAATTTCATTACGACAATACAGGAGGAAACACTGGTTTCATTTACAGCAACGGAAAACAAAAGCATTACAACACTGGTTTAGAAAAATGTCAAACACTACTACTACCTAATTCATGGTATTTGTTTACTACAAAGTACTGGAATTCATGATATATCTTTTGAATTATCCTACTAGTTTTTTAAACAATAATTTACTATAAAAGGAATCTCTAAGTGACTTAATAAAAATAGGAAAGCTATTACAGCAGTTTTAAAATCCTTGACATCAACCCTAAAGGTTATTGACTAATTCTGACCAAAAATTTATATCAATTTTTGAGGGTATAAGCCGATGGTTCTTGAAGGTTTTATTACCACACCCCCTCAGAGTTGGTCCTTCCCTCCACACACACCCCACCCCCGGCATCCCAGATTTAAAGGAAAATGAAAAATAGAGAGAAAAAGAAGGGATGTTTTATTATTAAGCCCGAAGAGCCTAACTAGAGTAGCAGACTTTAGGAAACTAATGTTATAAGGTGATACTTTTGCAATTTTTTTTATAACCTTCTGAATATTAGTTTCTCACTCTTGTTCAGAGAATAATGAACATTATTAGAGAACTTTTAATTCCTCCCTAGGGCTTGAGCCCCCCTTTGAAATTGCTAATGCCCCACAAAGACTGAGAACCACTGGTATAAACCCATGAAATTAAACTATTTTCTCATTTCTTTCCCCAATAATGCCACTGTTCAGTAAACACAAAACCACTGAGTCAGAAAATCACTGAGAGACATTTACCATTTTTTTATGTACACTAAAACACAAGACAACACAGAATCAAAAACTCACTTTGCCATGTACAAAACTACCTAATTCAACACTACATACTGTATATATAGGGATGTACACCTTTCAATGTAAGCATCCAGGTGAATGGTCCAAATATATACTAAATGGGTCATTCTAAATTAAGTTACAAAAGCTATAATTAAACACTACATACAGGTGTACATACACCTGTCATATGTAAGCATCCACATGACTCATCCTAATATAAACTGGACCATACTGATGTTACAATTAAACCAACCATCAGTACATACGTACACTGCAGTACTTCAATACGGCTACCACATACTGAACATCAATACAACTCACGAATATTCTTGTGACATTCAAGGGCACAAGTTATTCAGTGAGCTTCGAGGACTAAATTCCTCAAGAAACACACCACAAACTGCAGTCACGAACAGGAAGTCTGAACAATAATGATCTTCATTTGGTTATGTTCCTGCCCTGCGACCTGGCCGTTAAAACTGAACTGAGGTCGTGTTCCTACCCTGCGACCAGGCCGTTAAAACCGAAGTGAGGTCGTGTTCCTACCCTGCGACTAAGCCATTAAAACTGGAGTGACCGGTTGATGTATTTCCAACAGCAAGCTTTGGCTGCATCTATTCACTACGACTAAACCTAAACGCTGTCAAAAATCAAATATGCAAATCAGAATACAAAGCAGGAAGATACGAGGTCGCAAAACCGTAAGTACGGCTCATGCTTTGCAAGAAAGCTGCATGCCAAGCACAGAATTACAACACGAAGATACCAGGAAATTTAGACAAACAGAAATTCAGACATAGGCAAATTTAGACAAACACATAAGAAATTTAAATACAAGAAATTTAGACAAACAGATACAAGGAAATGCAACACATACCAGGAAATCTCTCAAGACAATATCAGCCGTCCAGCATGAAAGATGGATCCACACAAAACGATCCGCTGCAGCAAATTAAAATTTATGTGTCACACCAAAAACAGACACTCGGCGTAACACAAATGCAAGGCCAGTAAAATCAGTTTGGTTAACTGGGTTGCTTGAACCAAGAGGACCAGGCCCTTTTTTCCCGTACCCTTTGACAGACTCACCTAAGAAGTTCTTTGAAACATTCTTCGAGATAAGAAGCTTATCTTGTGATAACCAACTACTTGAAAAGCAACCAAGATATAGGCTAATGATGCTGCCACATTAACATATGATGCAGACAGCCTGAAGTATACAGTGCAAAGACTTTAAACTCTTCCACCATGACACTTGACAACCAAACTAGAGACTATAAAGATTTTGACAAGTATTAACTACCATATGATGAAGACAGCCTTAATGCATAGGCTTTAAAATCCACCATTTCAATAAAGTTTACAACAGAAACAAAAACTTCCACGATACCAAAGTCACAACAAGAAATAAAAGAAAAAATAGCTGAAACTACAAAATATCATAAGAGATATTACCTAACAAAACCTCCATCCCCACTTCCTAAAAATAATTCACAAGAAATAAGCCATCAAAAAGGATTGATTATTTATTACCATATTATCATAACTATTAATCAGAAGATGAACCCTATTCATATGAAACAAGCCCACAAGAGTCACTGACTTGAAATTCAAGCTCCCAAAGAATATGGTATTCATTTGAAAGTAACAGATAACAGGATATACAGAAAGAGAAGATCATTTATTAGAAAGCTCAAGTTTTCATAATTGGGTCATGATCTCAAAAACACCATTTACAGATTTATAGATTTTAGGCATACATGCCAAGCACTGGGGCAACTAAGGTCACTCAGCGTTGAAAAACGGAAATTGACATTAAAAGGTTTGAAAGGTGTAGCAACTAACCAACCTGACCTCAAATTAACTAGATCTGGATATAGACAATCAGAGTACTGGAATGATAATGTATACTCAAGACAAGTATTTAAGATTCTCCTGTGCCTATCGACAAAATCAACACTGACAAACCTCAGCTGTACAACGATACTTCTCGTAGGATTTCCAATTCAAGTTTGAAGGCTGACTAGATATTCTCAGACACGTACACACGTCAACTGTACAATGTCATCACACACCACGAACCTTGAAGATTTAAAAAATAAACCACTAACTGTGCATGATTTGTATGACCCAATTTTTAAATGCTGCACCTGCATACAACAATGCCACAGAGATCCCTAATCGTCATTTAATGGTATAACCTTGATGCCAAGGGTATGTTCATTTAACGTTGATAGGCATATTACGTCCATTTACCCTTAATGACAGGCATATGTTTTATTATATAGGCACTTCCGACCAAGAGGGTAACCTATATTCATTTGTAGGTCCTTCGTCCATAATAACGGATGGTGTAATGTCCAATCCACTTATATATATACTCAAAAATTACTATAATAATGGATGCAGCCCTAACCTATATTCAAATTTGTAGGTCCCGCAAGTCTATCTCAATGACCATTTGGACGCCCTAAATAAAGTCAAACGCAGGATGGTGTAATGTCCCTAGCAGGCCCTTGATCACAAAACAAAAAAAAAATTATATATATACTCAAAAATTACTACAAGGGGATATAGACACAAACCGCAAGTCTATCTCAATGACCTTGACAGTTTGGACGCCCTAAATGAGAAGTCAAACGCAGCGTCAAGGCTAAATAAAATAACAGGGAGGCCCAAGATTATCAAGCGATAAAAGTATAGTGGAGAGGACCAGAATTTCAAAAAGATTTTCAGTTTCGACCCAAAGATGATTTACAAACTCGAGGATGTCTCGCTTCTATTTTTGGGGGAACAGCTGCTGTAACTAGCAATTACACTCGCACATACTGTGCACTCGCGTCAACCTCGGAAGTCACACGCGGAGGTCTTAAATGGAAAATGGTAAGGGCTGATTAGAATTTTAATACAGATCCCCGGAATGGCAAAACTCAAGAATATTTCTGACCGTCCTCTGGTTTGGTAACTACCAGTTCACGGGCAAAATGGGCACTGTGTTAAGTACCAGCCCTTGGGGATGAATGTACGCTGTGTTTAGTACCAGCCCCTTGAGGATGAATGTAAGCTGTTTAGTACCAGCTCCTTGGGGATGAATGTAAGCTATGTTTAGTACCAGCTCCTTGGGGATGAATGTAAGCTATGTTTAGTACCAGCCCCTTGGGGATGAATGTAAGCTGTGTTTAGTATCAGTCCTTGAGGATGCATGAAGGCTGTTTAGTATCAGCCCCTTGGGGGATGAATGTAAGCTGTTTAGTACCAGCCCCTAAGAGATGGATGTATGCTGTGTTTAGTAACAGCGCCTTGGGGATGAGTGTATCCTGTGCTTAGTATCAGCCCCTTGGAGATGAAAGTAAGCTGTGTTTAGTATAAGCCCCTTGGGGATGAATGTATGCTGCATTTAGTACCAGCCCTTGGGGATGAATGTAAGCTGTGTTGATTATCAGGCCCTTGGGGATGAATGTAAGCTGTGTTTAGTACCAGCCCCTTGGGGATGAATGTCAGCTGTGTTTATTATCAGGCCCTTGGGGATGAATGTAACATGGGCAAAAGACTGAAAATATCAAACAAGGGACAACTATAAAAAAAAAAAAAAAAAAAAAAATGAAAGGCAGTAAATATCCCTGTCAGCAACTGGCAGGAACCAGGCTTTTGTAGTAGTCTTTAGTTTTACCTTTCATAAACCAACGCAACACTATCAAACAAAGGACAATCATAAACTAAAACCAAACGAAAGGCAGTACATGGTTAGTCACCGTCTACCAGGAACCAGGCTGCAGCAGTAATCTTAGTGTAGCACTATCAAACCAAGGACAATCGTAACTAAAAAACAAACGAAAGATGGCATATATATTCCGGTTGGCAACTGGCAGGAACAAGGCTGAGGCGGCAGTCTTCAGTTCTAGGCTTCGTACCAACGAACACACTTCTAAGACCACCTTGCCATGTCCTATTCAGTCCTAACCGTCGCAAGCTGACCAAAACCAACTACTAAACGAGATTAGGGCACGAGCTAATCACGAACACCAGTACGCACATGGTGGGTTTCTTTTAGGCAAAATTCCCTTCAACGGGCTGCTTGCAGCCTGACGAGAGGCTGTTTTCAAGGCTGCTCTGCAAACAAGCACAGAGAACAGGTTCGGACGGCAAGTGATGGAATACTGTCAGTTCATTAAAGGCGTTCTCAGACGTAATGCTGAAAATGATTGAAACTCTACAGAATTTTCCAGTATTTTTTTAACCCCTTTTCATACATACATACACACACACACACACACACACACACACAATACCATTTGGATACCAATCCAACAAGCCTTTGCAAAATTAACAAGTGTTATGCTGTAATACTAACTGTTTCCCATAACAGTGCTTGTGAGTAATATAAACAGCCAGAGATACTGCTTATAATAATATAAACAGCCCAAGAAACTGCTAATAATAATATAAACAGCCCTAGAAACTGCTAATAATATAAAAACAGCCCAAGAAACTGCTAATAATAATATAAACAGCCCAAGAAACTGCTAATAATAATATAAACAGCCCAAGAAACTGCTAATATAAACAAAGATACTAATATAAACAGCCCAAAGAAACCGCCAATAATAATATAAACAGCCCAAGAAACTGCTAATAACGAAGCCTAAGAAACTGCTACTAATATAAATAGCCCAGGAACCTGCTAATAATAATATAATCAGCCAAAGAAACTATCATAAACAAAAAAAAATCTGCTAATAATAATATAAACAGCCCAAGAAACTTCTAATAATATAAATAGCCCAAGACATTCCTTACAGTAACATGAACAGCCCCAAAAAAAAAAACTGCTAACAATAATATTAACAGTCCAAAGAAACCTGCTAATAATTCATCCAAGATATTAATAAGATGCATTAAATAGCCCACCCCATGAGCATTCAGTCTCCAAGATATTAATAAGATGCATTAAATAGCCCAACCAATGAACATTGTCTCCAAGATATTGATAAGATGCATTAAATAGCCCAACCAACGAACATCCAGTCTCCAAGATATTAATAAGACGCATAAAATTCGTTGCCTCTACATTTCCCTAAAGCTATCGTGCAAATGATTACTACTTTTCGGAATCTAAAAGTCTCTATGAATGCCACCACGAACATTCAGTCTCCCAAGATATTAACGAGATGCATAAAATAGCCTAACCCAAATATACATTGCCTTTACACTTTCACTAACGCTACTGCACAAATAATCACTTTCCACCGATACATTTCACTCCAGCTTTTGCGCAAATAATCACCTTGCTTCTGACAGGTCTCTTGGTGACAAATATGCACCCTACCCATTGGGAATACACTAACTGGAAAAACGGCCTACACAGCATGTTTAAAAACACCTGTGAACATTATGATCTTAGGTTATTAAATACCTAACTTATGGGGGAACATCACCTGTGGACAGGTGTCTACCCTTCCAAGCACGTAGGCAATTCCTGTTAATGGTAAACTTCGGTTACTAAAATATTTACAAGGCAACTATATAAATAGTTCCCAAATAAATGTCCTTAACTGCATAAAAATTAAACCTGACAGCTTAATCTTTATGTACGTATATATTTACAAGTCATAAAAACAATGTGACGACGTTGCGCTGAAATAAATGCTGATAGCTTGTTCCTCCCGGGAGGAGGGTAGGCATTACTTAAGGTGCAGCGTGTCTTCGGCCCCTGGCTGCAACCCCTTTCGTTCCTTTTACTGTACCTCCTGTCATATTCTTTCTTTTACTTTCCACCCTCTTCCTAACAACCGATTCATAGTGCAGCTGAGAGGTTTCCCTCCTGTTACACCTGTCAAACCTTTTACTGTCAGTTTCAATTTCAGCGCTGAATGACCTCATAGGTCCCAGTGACTGGACTTTGGCCTCAATTCTATATTCAATTCAATCGATAGCTCATTCTTGCATCAGTGTCTATATACAGTATTTCAAAGTCACAAAAATTCCATATAAATGTGGCTATAATCATATATATATAAATAAATAAAATTCTCCTAAATTTCCATACAAATGTTATATAATCTATATATAAAGACACCAAGTTAAATATTCAAATCTATCTATAAATATGGCTATCATACAATATATAAAAATTGTCAAGCTCAATTTCTGCATCAGTATAAATTTCAGTCAGAGCCTGGAAGTTATTTACATGAAATAGCTGCAAAAACAGTCTAAATTCATGTTTTCCAATAACTGCAACTAGCCTGATGGGTGTCAATTCTACGACTGGTCTAACCTACAACTACTTTTGATTTTTGTGAAATGAATCTCCCTTTTCCATATTTTCCACCATTTAAGGGGTGAGGGGGAAGAAGACTAATTGAGGGTGGACGTGCAACCACAGGGTAGGGTTAGGTTAGGCTAGGTGCTGAGTTATTTAAGTTTTTAAAACCAGTCCTTGTCGTTTCAGCTGAAAGCAATTTCGGCCGTAACATCCAAAGCGGCAAAGTGGCCGAACTGCATTTATATAATACTTTGATGACCGGGGGGCTATAGTGCTAGACACGGAATCCCAAGGCGCTTCTGCCATGTCTAACGACCTAAATTTCGTATGGCCTCAAGTTGTGACGGCCTAACAGGTTCATGGCAGAAAATAATACGGACTAATCGTCCCGAAACAGGCTATTATAGCCTAACCTACGTTAGGCTACTGTAATTCAAAGCATTTTGTGGAAACATAAAATCTGCCAAATTTAAACTGGAAAAATACAAAACATTTACCAATCCCTGACTACCAAAAGCCTTTTAAAAAGGCTATATTAACCTATCTATAGAGAGGCCTAAGGATAAAGCCTACCAAATCTTAAGAGCCTATCCTTAGCTAATATATTTCATTGCTTTAAATTTTCTGATAATCCTTCACACGAGATTATATATTTATGTGGATAATTTAAATCTTAAAAGCCTAAACTAACATAGCCCCATCTTAAGAGGCCTATGGCTAAAGCCTATCGAATTTTACCAGCCTATACTTTGCTAAAACCTTACCGTAAAATTGTTTTTAATAGAATATCACACAGGAGATTAAATATACATATAAAAGATTTAATTTAAACTTTAAAAAGCCTAAATTAACATAACCTATCAAAGAGGCCTAAAGCCAGCCTATTGCCTATCGAATTTTACCAGGCTATCCTTAGCTAAAACAATACCGTAAAAATTTTCAAATAGATTATCTTATATATATAATTATATATATATATATATATATATATATATATACAGTATATATATTAAATTTTGTATATCTAGATCAAGATTTAAAACACCCAAAACAAATCCCCAAAACAGAACCCCAGTGTAAAACCCGGTTTAAACCCGAAAATTAAAACGCTAAAAAGTCAGAAAAGTATAATAGATAAATAAACCAACAGATTAAGCGTTTTAATTATAAAACGCGACCTAAAGTAATACCTCGGTGACAGAGCCCTGCCTAGCATACAGAGTACGAATTCAAGGGAATGGACCAAGAGTTAAACCTTGGTTAAAACAAAAATTAAAACGCTAAACGGTTAGAAATGACGTAAATTAGATACATAAAACTACAAAGGGGATATTTTGATGCTAAAACGCGAGATATTGGCAATAACTCGACCTGGTATGAAGCTGGGTTGAAATACGATTAAAACGCTAAGCCTTTAAAGAATCGGTAAATTAAATTGATAAACGTACGGAAAAAGCATCTTCAAAATACACTAAACCGTTGGATAAACGGTGAATTAAATAAACAAACCTAGAGATAAGATATTATGACGATAAAATGGGAGATATTGGCAAGAACCCCACCACAGTAAAACTCGGTTAAAACTCGACAATCAAAACTGTAAACCGTTGTAACACCGGTCAATTAAATCAATACACTCACAGAGATGACATCCGAGTGATAAAACAAGACACATCAGCAACAAACCGACGGCAAATCGCACGCGAAAACACACGAGACACCCCACCAGAGGCCGAGGACCTGCAGGCAAGATGGCGCTGACATTCTCGACCGTAAACACACGAGACGGGGGGGGGGGGTGAGAAAACATCTCCTCCTCCCTGAAATACTCACCTATTATCATCACACAGGGCAGGCATTATCGCGCTCTCTTCTCGCAGATTGATGTGTTCTAAAGTGGATAACTCGGAGAAGAGTCTAACGCTCATTCCTACGAATGGAATCCACGACGAAACGGGAGGATGATGAGAGGGGGTGTGGAGCAATGAGCTACGTTCCTTCTTCGGCGACGGCTGACTGCACTATGAAGCAGATGTCGGGTTAATACGGCGACGATCAGCTGGTCTAGGCATGCGCAGTGAGGCTGCCTCTCGGCCTGGAAAGCTCGCACGCTAGCTTTCATTTTTCAGTTCGCCCTTAAAATCAGCTGATGGAGTGCCGAAACGAGTTTGTGAGTGTGCTAACTAAGCTCGGGCGCTAGTATAACTGTCGTGGTTCTTCTTCTTTCGAGGGCGATTAGTCACTGTAAATCTGTAATTACCCTTCCACGAATGGGCTAATTAATGGTTACACGATCGTCTTAAATACCTTACAAGCGCATCATATTAAAGAATGTCAATTACCGCATTCTAATGTCGTCCTTAAACGAACTTACAGCGGTTTAAAAGACAAATTAAGGCAAAACACTTTAACAAACGAGGCTGTAACATTTTCTGAGAATTATGCAACAGAAGGGATTGCGGCGCCACACATTTTCCTCTTCGGTTGCGAAAGCACGCGCGAGAGAAATGCATAACGAGGTACGAAGTACGTGGAATTACAAAAAGCATGCAGACGAAGTTTCTAGACCAGATGAATTCGAATGGCAACCCTTCTGAATTAACAACGCTAGCACCTTTAAAGTTAAAGTTTTTGTCAACAGTTGCAATGTAGAATGTTGCACAGAACAACCCTTGAAAGAAAATTGAAGCTATTTAAATGTCAATTTAAAATCTAAGATACAGAAACTCTTTAAATTAAAATTACAAAAGTTACTTGCAAATTTAAACTGCTCTCGTTATGCCAAAGTGCCTTTTTGTCAGCAAGAACGACTCGTGGAAAAAACTGAGGCTATTTAAATATAAATTTAAAATCTAAGATATAAACATTCGTTAAATTAAAATTTGAAAGTTACAAGTTACAAATTTTACTCCTCTCGTTATGACAGAGTGCCTGTTTGTGTTTTAAGTAGTTCGTGGACGTAAACATTCTAAGGAAACAAACTGGTAAATGAAAAAAATGACACCATGAAAATATGAGAGAATGATCAAGATTCAAACAGGAAGAACGGAAAAACACAGCAATATACAGGAGAAACGGTGCAAGGGGAGAGAAACGAGACACAACCACACAAACAGGATAAGTGCAATCAGCAAAAACTGGATATACAGTTACAGTCAGCTGGCTAAACAGTTAAGGCAAAGGCAGCACAGCTCAGGTTAAACAGGAAAGCTGTATAAATAAAAAAAAAATTTAAACTCTTGGAAATAATGAACACACCACAACAGGAATAAAAATTCAAAGACAGAAAAAAACAGAAAATATAGAGAAAGTGACACGAAAAGACTGAATATAATAATAATAATAATAATAATAATAATAATAATAATAATAATAATAATAATAATAATAATAATAATAATATAATTAACTGAAATATATTTCCAATTATGAAATATATATATACAAATATATATATATATATATATATATATATATATATATATATATATATATGTAAGGGCGAGGGAGAAAATCATGAACTCTAGGATCAATCACTCTGACCAGTCCCCCTACAGAACTACAGAACTTAGACTTCACCCCTTCCCTCTTTGTTTCCAGAACCATATAACCTGACTCATTTTGAGAGGTGGCTTTGCTATAACCTAAATGAATAAAATTAAGAGATTAAGGCAACTTTAGTTATTATTATTATTATTATTATTATTATTATTATTATTATTATTATTATTATTGTACACCCACCATCAAAAATATTGGTAGTATAAGAGAGGGTCGAAAGACCAATTGCAGTCTGAAGCACTTTAATTAAATATACTTTTATAGAGGCCAGTGGTGAGAGAGGTTGGCCCAGGTTGGATGACGGCAAATCAAAATATTGAGTTTATTCAGAGAAAAATATACAGACACATATTGCAGTGACTTTTATTATTATTATTATTATTATTATTATTATTATTATTATTATTATGTATTATTATATATTCCCATAAAACAAGCCTAGAAGACCATAGACATTATTATTATTGTTATTATTATTATTACTATCATTATTATTGTTAACAATGTTTACACATGAAAAAATTATGCAAACACATTGCAGTATTATTATTATTATTATTATTATAAAAATAAACATATCACAATAAAACAAGCCAAAAACCATATACTTACAAACGAAATAACAAATTGACTTAGAGATTAACAAATAAGATGAAATTAAGTAGGTAAGGATAAAACAAAATATCTATTTTTCTGAGAAAGTTCTCACGGGGATGAATTTTGCTTAAATTTAAACCAACATCAAAACAAAACACAAAGAATTAATTTTATATATATATTATGGCCAGAATGCATGGCTGTTTTTCAGACGATGGGGTCAGGGATGAAAAAACGGACAACTTCTACAGTTCTGGCAGAATTTTCATAATAAGTTGATTAATAAATCTTTACAAAAACCAAGTCTGTATATCAACCGGGTATATTATGGCCAAAATGCATGGCTTCAACCAGATGATGGGGGTCAGTGTTGAAAAAATGGACAAAGTTCTACAAATTTGCAAAACTTCCACGTTCACTGTGAACTTGACCAGAAAGCTGCAGAACACTTAAAGAACAACTTTCAAGTAGATGTGAATAAAGACAAAGTTTGTATATCGACCAGTTTTTAATTTTCTTATACATTATGGTCAAAATGCGTGGCTGCTTATCAGAAGATGGGGTCAGTGTTGAAAAATGGACAAAATTTCTAGTTTTGGCAAAACTTTCAGGTTCGTGGTGAACATGATCAGGAAAAGTTCGGATCACCTTAAGAATAAGTTTATAAGAAGAATTATACACAAAACAAGTCTACATATCGACCAGGTTTTAATTTTCTTGTATATTATGGTCAAAATGCATGGCTGCCTATTCAGAAGATGGGGCCAGTGTTGCAAAAATGGACAAAAGTTCTGATATTTTGGCAAAACTTTCTGATTCGTTTTGAACTTGGCCAGAAAAGGTGCAGACCAGTTTGAGAATAAAGTTTAAAGCAGATTTGTATAAAAAAACCTTAGTATGAACAAAAATTGTATAAACTTGGAACTTTCTGAACGATAAAAGTTTGGCCAATGTTTAAGTCCTTCCTTTTTCTAGATTTAATAAACAGCTCTGCTTTGAAAATGTTTTCAGCAGATTATCATATGGCAAAAGAAAATAGTTTCAAATTTATTTAACAAATGCGGACTAAATCTACTAGAGAAACAAGACTAAAGTGATTGTGTTTATAAAATTAAAGAATTCTCTCTCTCTCTCTCTCTCTCTCTCTCTCACGCACGCAAAGACCTACAGTATTATTATTATTCAGAAAATGAACCCCTATTCACATGGAACAAGCCTACAGGGCCTACTGACAAGAAATTCAAACTATTTTGATTGCTTTGTTTTGCTTAACTTTTCATTACTACTCATATCTTTGTCTGACAGCTGAGGCGGCACTTTGAAAAATATACTGTGTGTCAGCAACTGAGCACTTGAAGCTAAGTGCGACAAATAAAGATTTTAATGTGTTGTCTGCTGAAACCGATGCATTTGGTCATGTATGCGAACTAAAAATCCAATGATAACAACGTATAGAGAGAGAGAGAGAGAGAGAGAGAGAGAGAGAGAGAGAGAGAGAGAGAGAGAGAGAGAGAGAGAGAGAGAGAGAGAGATAAATATTACCGCTTCGTCTATCGTGGAGGACGCAAAATTATAATAATTAAAGTATAAGAATGAAAAAATTCTTGCAATAAGTGAAATAATATTCTAGAAATAAATAACTAACAACGCCATAACTCCTTTGAAAGATGAATGAATATATAGTTACTTAGCCATAAATAAAGACAGTGATGTCCTGGATAGCTATATAAATAAAATAGTAGAGCAATATTGTTTTTGATGATGAGACGAATGAATATAAAAATAGTCATCTAGCCACAAAGACAGGATTGTCCCGAAAAGGCTTATATGAAATAAATAATGACCTTTGAAAAGACGTATATATAATTATTTAGCTATAAATAAAGACATCAATGTCCCGAAAAAAATTATATACATAAATAATAAAAAATTGTCTTTGTACTAAATTAGTATAATTGTTTTTGAGTTCTGAAAAAGTTTTATAAATAAAATAACATAATAATATCGTTTTCGGGATCTGCTAGCGCCTCTGCGGTGCAGTTGTTTATTTTTAAAGCGCCCCGCCATGGCGGAATCGAGTAACAGCTGAATAACGAAGTTGAGACCGTTAAATAATGTTAATTTATAATTATTAAACTATCTAAAGTATTTAAAATTTTAATAAATAAAATTTTATTATAATATTATTGTTATTTTTACTGTTAAAATATTTAAATATGAACAATTTCAATAAAAACAGCATAAGCTCTCGTTTAAGCACAGGCTTCCTCGCGGGCGCTGATTGGCCGACAGTTTTAAACCCGAAACCGCCACTGAAATCAATCTCGGAAGACGTTCCGTCCGGAAAAAGTGTCGCTTTTATTCGAATTCCTCGTCGTTTCTCGCCCGTTCGAAGCGACCACTTCGCGACGAAGCGACCCGGTGAAGTGCGAAGAGTCTCTGCGACGTGAAAACAGGCGTCGTTTTGGTGAGATAACGACAAATGTGTCGCCTTTCTTCTGAGGTTCCCGTTTTGTTTACGTATCTCTGGGGAGGTCGGGATAAAGGCGTCGCGCGAACCAGGGTCTTATTTTCAAGCTCATATTTCCGCTGTCTTGTTTATGACGACATTAAAAAGGATTTATATATCTTTATATATCACCCGCGAACGCGACGTGTTAATTTGCCAAAGATAAATGATGTTTTTCTCGTATTTTGGCGTCCGTCTAAATCGTGGGTACGCCTGAACAGGTACGCCTATTAGAGGCCATTTTAGCTCGTATATTTTTGCCTTCTTATTCATTTTAACATTAAAATGAATTTATTCATCTATATATATCACATGTAAACGCTACGTGTTGATTTGTAATGTTTTTTGTCGTTTTGCCTTCCGTCTAATTAAGGTCTGAGGTACGCCTATTTGGAGGCCATTTTAGCTCGTATATTTTTGCTTTATTTATTTTAACGTTAAAAATAATTTATATATATATATATCACCCATAAATACTACTTGTTAATTTGTAATAATGTTTTTCTCTTGTATTTTGGCTTCCCTCTAGATGGGTACGTCTACCCTATTTGGAGGCCATTTTAGCTTATATATTTTCGTCTTATTTATTTTAACATTAAAGAATAAGCGATATACAACTATTTATAACATATGTTAATTTATAACAACCCCCATTCAGTTAAATGCCTATATCTTAGGACTACTTCTAGTCTAACCCCAAGGTAGGCCTGTTACAGGCTTACAGTAAGCCTGTTAGACACCTTTTGTAAATTTAATTTTAATGATTTATCGCAATTTTTCATTGTCCTTACATTTAAAACCGCCTGTAGGCCTATTTTCACTTGAATCAAATAAAGGGTTGAGTTACGATAGGCCTAAGATAATTACTCTTATAGGTATACGGTACCCAAGGTTAAGTCTCGGTACTATAGGTTGAGGCGTCAGTAACCTAGTTTAGGTCTTAGTACCTTAGGCTCAGCCTCAGTACCCTAGTTTAGGTCTCGATACCCTAGTGTAGGCCTCAGTACCCTAGGCTAGGCCTCACTACCCTAGTTTAGGTCTCAGTACGGTAGGCTTGGCCTCAGTACCATAAACTTTAGGCCTCAGTACTTGAAGCTAGGTCTTGGTCATCTAGTTTAGGTCTCAGTACCTTAGGCAAGGCCTCAGTACCATAGGCTAAGGCCTCGGTACCCCAGTTCAGGTCTCAGTATCTTAGCCTAGGCCTCAGTACCCTAGTTTAGGTCTCAGTACCTTAGGCTAGACCTCAGTACCCTAGTTTAGGTATCAGCATCTTAGGCTTGTCCTCAGTACCCTAGTGTAGGTCTCAGTACCCTAATATAGGTCTCAGTACCTTAGGCTAGGCCTCAGTACCCTAGTTTAGGTCTCAGCACAGTACCCTAATATAGGTCTCAGTACCTTAGGCTAGGCCTCAGTACCCTAGTTTAGGTCTCAGCATCTTAGGCTAGGCCTCAGTACCCTAGTTTAGGTCTCGGTACCTTAGGCTCTGCCTCAGTACCGTAGGTTAGGGAGATATCATTTATTAAAAAAATTTTTTGACAGAACATTATAGAAAAGGGTGTTTATGATGCCGTACAGGTCAGATAGTTTGAAAAATTTAGTGAGACAGTATGAGAAATTGACCATCGTTATGTTGAAGCTGTATATGTTGTAATCCATTTTTGCCATGTCGGTTAGTGCTTGGTTAACTTTGCCAGGATTAGCTTTGTACTTACGGTACCTAGGAGCTATATAGTTAACCTAATACTCCACTCTTTTGTTTTAAGTAGTCTTTGCCTTTATATACAAGCTGTTTTGTTTAATAAGAGTAACCCGACCATGGCATCACATGTTAGGACTTCCATGGGGTGGGTCCGACCAATTTGTCCTTAGATGGAGCAACAATAAAAGCAGGGCAAGACTGAGTAAGAGCAAAGGAAACGGATGACGTTTCAGATTTCTCGTATGACATGATAGTTAGAAGTCTTAAGTGAGAAATGGGTATTTTATTTCATCTGTACTTTACCTTAGAAGCTGAAACCCCCATTCATGTCATTTCATCTTTGCAGCAGGATTTTCCCGTTCTCCTGGAGACGATGGACTCTACTGGTAGCAACTTTGAATACAATGCCCCTCAGATGTACTGCGATCTGAGTGAGCGCCTTCTGGAAGAGCCGGACGATTCGTACTTTGGTGAGTTTACGAATCGGGGTGAATGACGATTGTTTTCAGAGGAATGCTCCTGACATTTCTGGTAGAATGGCTTGTATTTGAAAGGGGATTAGTATGGGATTATGGTAGTTCCATAGTGTTCTCTCTTGTATGTATGGGGTTAGTGCCATCAGGCATTACTAAAGGTTCTTTGCAGCAATCCATTTCGTTCTTTTTACAGTACCTCTGTTCATATTCTCCTCCATCTTTCTTTTCACCCTCTCCTGACAATTATTTCATATTGCAGCTGTGAGTTTTCCTCCTGTTAGACCTTTAAATCCCTCTTACTTTTTCCCTTTGAGCACTGAATGACCTTGTGGGTCCCAGTACTTCACCTTTGGCTTAAATTTTATATTCCATTCATTAGTGTTCTCTCCATCAGTTTCATGCTGAGAAATAAAGTTAAACTATTTTATTTTAATCAATTTCTCATTTTCCCAATGTACCAGATGGAGCAGTGCTGACTGACCTGCAGACGCCTATGCTACCATCGGAGAAGGCCCTTAGATCTTCATCCAGGCTGAACGCTGGCACCCCGCTAAAATCGTCTGGCAATGTGAAGAAGCCTGTTAAAACTCTGATAACGCCGAAGAAGACGCCTGTCGGGGAAACTGTCAAAATCGTGGTGTCCCAGGAAGATAAAGGTGGGTGGTGTCAACCTGCAGTTCTTTCTCTCATCTTTTCCCACTTCTGTGTGAGGCCGATGTTTCTGATAGCTTTCCTCCACCTGGCTCTGTCAAACACATCATCTTCTGACAGTTGTCTCTCTCTCAGATCCTCTTGAACAACGTCCATCCACCTTCGCGTCTTTGGTCTTCCTCTCGCTATCCCACCAGGCACCTCCATCTGCATCACTCTCCTCCCTATATATGTCTCATCCCTTCTCATCACATGGCCATACCACTGCAGTCTTTTGCTAGGACCTTCTTTGATAGTTCTACAACTTGAGTGGTTCCTCTTATACATTCATTCTTGATTAACCTGCTGTTATGATACTGTATTGTACAAGACTTAAGTTTTAGCAATCTGACAGATTTGCCTTGAATTTTTGATAGTGTAAACTCAGATCTTGACGTTTATCCTGGTTTTCGGGACATTTAGGTGTTTGTGGGGAAGTGTGACCACTTAAAGGGAAGTTCTTGTGGGACAGAACTAATACTGGCTTTCAATATTTATTTGTAAGGTATGAAATATTTTGTACTGTTTAACTTAGCGTGGCTCGACCTATGATCCAGAAAATGTCAGTGAGTTAGCCTAAAGGCTGCAAACTTGACAAGCAAACCTGTAGAAAAAATGTTCAAAGGGTTTGTTTCCAATATTCAATATACATTGGTTCCCTATAGGGGGATAGTGCCATCCGTTCACCTCACACAGTGCACTGTAGGCATTACTTAAGGTTCTTTGCAGCGTCCATTTAGCCCCTAGTTGCAACCTCCATTCATATCTTCCATCTTACTTTCCACCCTCTCCTAACAATTGTTTCATAGTGCAACTGAGAGGTTTTCCTCCTGTTACACCTTCCAGACCTTCACTCACAATTTCTCTGTCAGCACTGAATGACTGTATATGTCACAGTACTTGGCGTTTGGCTTAAGTTTTATGTTCCAGTTCCGATATACTGTATGTTGATTGAACGTTGGACAATCAGTAAAGATGTGTTTGCATTGAGGAGTTGGGTCATGTATGTCATTCATCAAACACCCATCAGATGTGGCTAATTTGAAAACAGTTGTTTTAATTCTCACTGCTTCATCATTGCACCTTAGCCTGGACCCCAAGAAAATGTGGGTGGCCTCTTGGTGTTCTGTTAAGAGGTACATTAGATGAATCCAGACAGGTATTGTAAAGAACATACAGTAAGGTTCACGAAACTGAAGACTCAGGTTTGTAGAATTTTATATGGAATGTGACATTCTTCATTTGAACTATTATACGGTAAAAGAATATGGTAGAGATTACTTTCCTTAGAATTCCCTTTTTCAGCACCACTTGTGCACAGTCAAAACTTGACTATTTGTGGATGTGCAAATATTGAACAATCAGTTGCAATTATTTGCAATTTTGCCAGATTTAAAACAAGGAAATGGTGTAAAACCATGAAACAACTGACAAAATCAATGTAAAAAGCTTTAATTTAAAAGTGGGTTGAACATTTGAGCCAGTGGATTCTAGAATCTAAATATTTACAGAGACATTGTCATTAATCAAACATTTGTTATTTCAGAAAATTCAGAATGGTATGTAACTCCTAAGTTGGCCGTCCATTTGAGCCAGTGGACTTTGGAATCTCAAACATTTCCAGAGACTCATTAATCAAACCTTTGTTATTTCAGAAAATTCAGAACGGTATGTAACTCCTAAGTCGTCACAGAAGAGAAGAAAAAGCGCAAAAAAATCGCCCTCGGTCGGTACCCGTTCGTCCCCAAGGTTGGCAGAAATAAGCAAGGTAAGTTTTGATTTGTTTCTGTACTTATTGCCACAGTCTTACTCAGGGTTACATACTTGAAATGAAAAAAAATACATGGGCTATACTGAATAAAAAATGTTTGATTGCTGCATGCTAGATGGATGTTTCAGGCTAAATATGTGTGCTGAATAGTCTTACTGCTGGTCGTTGTAACATGTAGACTTGTTAACTGAACTGACTTGCCTTGACTGTCCCATTAGTGTTTTACGGTAGTGATTCATTGCTGTTAATGTACCTCCATTTGGAAATATTCTAACTTCACCATTTCCCAATGTAGTGATTCAAATGTACCTATATTCTCTCATCCTTTTGTAGAGGTCGTTTTTTCCTCCTGTTACACCTTTCAAACCTACATACTCTCAATTCTCCCTTCCAACACTGAATGATGTCATGGGTCCCAGCATTTGGCTTTTGGCCTAAACTCTATATTCCACCACATACCTGGTTTACAAGATACTTTTATCTATCCCAGTGTGAATTGCATGTTTGATTGTGACTTTTCTCTTCCCCTCAGGCTTTGCGTCGTAGCAATGCAGCTCGCCGCTCAACAAGCTCCTCCACGTCTTCTCTGGGTGCGGACGGGGCCAACTTGAACAAAGTGGCCAAAGCTAAACCAAAGCAGTGAGTATGTTTGACAGTTGCAGATGTGCCCTTCTTTACCAAAGGTTTATCCCATGCCTGTGGTTGCACCATATGAATGTGTCACCGTAGGGGGTCGTGCTGTCAGTGTGCCTCTTGCAGTGCACTGTAGGCATTAGTACCCAAAGGTTCTTTCAAACGTCCCTTTGGTCCCTAGCTGCAACCCCTTCCATTGCTTTTACTGTACCTCTGTTCATAATCTCTCTATTCCAACGTACTTTCCAACCTTTCCTAACGATTGATTCTTTGTGCAACTGTGAGGTTTTCCTTCTGTTACACCTTTCAGACCTTAATGTCAGTTTCTGTTTCAGCGTTGAATGACCTCAGGTCCCAGTACTTGGTCATTGGCCTAAATTCTATATTCTATTCTATTCTATTGTTATTTAGCCGAATTATGAAACAGTACTTCAGTAAACACATACTTTGCTCTTTGTAGGTACCATCCCTGGCTACATTAAAAAAAATAGGGCCTTTGTGAGTGCATGTTTCATGTAATCAGTAAGGTTAGGGTAACTCGTGTGTCAGCAAGTACAACTTTCTCTTTTACCCGACAGACAATCGCTTCCGAAGTTGTCAGGCAAGAAAGGGTTGAGCGAAGACGACATGAAAACGCTGGAGAACATCGCTGTCATTAACAGCGACCCTGCGAGCATGAAGACGAGCATTCAGAACGTCCCAGGTCGTCTCTTGCCCACAGTTCCACAAGAGTTTCATTTCACCACTGGGTCACGCCTTAGGCAGAAGAAAACAGAACCAGTCGAGGCAGCTCCGAAGAAGGGTCCACTCAAGGCTGTTCACGGTCCGACCAGGCCACAAGAGTTCCACTTTGCGACCGACGAGCGCATCAAGAAGCAGCCGGGTGCCACTGGGGACAAAGAACCAGCGCTGCCGTTTCCCATGTCTTTACGTTCTGCTTCTAGTATGGAGGTAAGAAGTACAGTCTTACTGTGTCTGTGTGTGTGTGTGTGGATACAGTTCTCTGTCACCAGTTTTTGTCATTGACAGAGGTAACCAATGACAAAGTCAGTTATATTTTTCTCTGCTGACAGAGAATGAGACATTTTTTATGTTGATTTTATCTCCACTTCTAGACTGTATGCTCTATGGATATTTTGATTATTTACCTCATAAATGTGTCTTGAGTTACCTTTGCTATCATCCCACTTAAATGGCAAACTTCCTTAACTGTCTCGCTCCAATTTCCACCTCACATTTAATTATAAAACCTTCAGGTAAGCTGCATTTGTCAGAGAATGTGATTCATAACAATGATTTACAGTAATTCAACTGCAATAATCCTCACTTCTTTTCCCATCAGCCTAAAGAAACCACTCACAAAGGACCAACAATTCCACAGCCATTTAACCTCACAGAGACTCGCAAGGGCACAGAGGGTGAAGCCAACAAGTTCGTCTCTGTTGCGGAATTGAACTTGGCCTTCCACACTAGAACGCCCCAGAGATTCCGCAGCAAGAGGAGTGGGGAACCAGGTAACTAGTGGAGTCAGTTTTTTTTTTCTACCTGCTGTTGCTAGCCTCTTGGGGAATTGCAGTAAACTGTCTTGACGGAAGTGTTTTTGAAAAATCTGCAACCAGAAGCTTTTAAGAGGAGTCTGAGATAATTTTCTGGATTCTGTAGGCACATTAGATACAACACCTTTCATTCCTTTTACTATACTTCTTATTCTCTTTCTTCCGTCTTACTTTCCACTGTCTCCAAACAATTTTTTGCAGTGCAATTGCGTGTTACAATTTTAAAACTTTCACTCTCAATTTCCCTTTAAATGCTGAATGACCTTGTAGGTCCTAGTTCTTGCCCTTTGGCCTTAATTTTACATTTCATTCCATTCCATTTTCTGTACTCATTAGGATATATATTTTCAATTTTATACTTTAATTTTGTATCCATGTTATGAATACATGGTACATTTGAATATATTTAGTGTGTATGTATTTGTGTAATCATGAAAGGTACGTATATTTGTGTGTATATATGCTACTTGATGTCAGCCTATATGTAAATCTTGTATACACTTATAATTTTACTGTAGTCTTCACTTTGCATATGGCTCTTGGAGCTGAAGTAAAGAATCTGAATTTGAATCACTAATGATATCTGACTTTCCAGAAGAGCCACACTGCCAACTAAAGAAGAACAAGATAACAATCCCTGTCACGCCTAACTTCGCCGCAAAGACTCGATCTAGGACGGTGCAACACCCGACGAGGGAGGAGGAAGAGATGAAGGAGTTAGAAGAAGCACAGAAGTAAGTCATACGTACCGAATTCCAACATTGTAAGTCATGATATTGACCCAGGTTATGTCATTGTTGCAGAATATAATGAAAATGACAAAGTACTTATGATGCCACATACTTGGATTTCAAGTTTCAGTCGAGTTATTGATGTACTCTGCTGTGGGTCAGTAAGATTTGGGCATTAATTTAATTTTACAAAGCAGCTTTCAAGAGGAGAAAATTCAGATTGCTTAATTATATGGTGGTCCGCCCTGTAGGGGATTCCACAATAAGCTGTAGGTCCCGTTGCTAAGTAACCAGTTGGTTCTTAGCCATGCAAAATAAGTCTAATCCTTCAGGCCAGCCCTAGGAGAGCTGTTAACCAGCTCAGTGGTCTGGTATACTTACTTAATGCATTGTAGGCATTACTTAAGGTTTTTCGCACTGTCCCTTCAACCCCAAGAAACCATCCCTTTCATTCCATTTACTCTTTTTTCATATTCTCTTCCTTCCATCTTAATTTCCACCCTCTCCTAACAATTGTTTCACAGTGCAACTGTGAGGTTTTCCTCCTGATGCACCTTTAAAATCTTTTGATTGTCAAAAGTGTTGAATGATCTGATATGTCTTAGTGCTTGGCTTCTGGCCTAGATTTTATACAGTATTCCTTTCCATCCCATCTGGTGGTCCAGATGTAATGAAGCTTTGCTTCACATCCGTAAAAGTTAAGGACATAACATTGTCAAACTTGATTAGTGAGACTTTAGTTCTTGCTGCTCAAAGAAACTTCAGAACTTACCTTTATTTCAGGCACATGTTCAAGGCTCGTCCAGTCAACAAGAAGGTATTCGAACCTCCTGCAGACGTCTTCATTGCTACCAAGAAAAAATCAACAATCCCGGAGCCCTTCAATATTACCAAGACAAAGAAAGTAAGCTGACTTACCGATTAGCATTTTTTTATGAGTTTTTCAGCTGAGGTGTAAAATTTGATGATTATTGTCAGTGTTCTCGGAAGATAAACCCATATTCATTTGGAACAAGCCTACAGGGGCCATTGACTTGAAATTCAAGCTTCCAAAGAAAATGTTGAATATGGTGTTCATTTGAAAGAATTACAGAAGGTTATATGAAATACAGAAAGAATGGATCAACTATCAGAAAATGAAAAGGTAAATGAATAAATAGATTAAAATTTACATATATCTGAATACAAGGTCAGTTG
This sequence comes from Macrobrachium rosenbergii, assembly GCF_040412425.1. Lineage (NCBI taxonomy): Eukaryota > Metazoa > Arthropoda > Malacostraca > Decapoda > Palaemonidae > Macrobrachium > Macrobrachium rosenbergii. The sequence continues at coordinate 240,666 of NC_089766.1, forward strand.
CTTTATTGGGTAGTCATATGTTCTTGCAAAATGAGCATAGGCAGGTGTCAAAAGTCTGAATTTAATTGTTTAATCTGCCTACACAAACAGGATTCAGAATAGTTCCTCATATGAATCTGATGCATATATAATTTACAGAGTCTGCTCAATTGGACAGGAATGTTTAGTAAAGTAATTCTTACATGCTTTGATGACACTGATGGTATTGCTGAAAATGACAGATTTCTGTGTACAGTACTGTACATGCATTACAATGGGAGATTTCAGCCAATCAGTGAATATTTCAGGAAGACCTTTATATCATTAATTTTTGGGCATACACTTGTGATGTTTTGGTGTGTGTTTGTGTATAACTGGTTTCTTGAAGGAGGAAGTATAATTAATTACAAGAATAGACAAGTAATGGATTAGTATAACCTAGGTGCAACATTGTTCACATCAAAAAGACTAGTGGGAAATTACTGTATGCTCATTTAGTAAAAAGGAAAATAAGAAAATGTAAAGGAGAGAATATGAGCAAAAATAATATAGATACATTTCAATAAGAATTATGATGCATCGCAGGATACTGCAGGTGAATGGGAAAGTACGAAGGAGTCGGGTCAGTAAATTTTCTGCATTGCAGGAGGAGAAGCCATTGGGCGCTAACTTGAAAGAGATGTGCGAGACCCTCGGATGTTCGACTTCTTCGGTCAGCTCCCTCCCATGGGGAGGGGTGCCCTCCAAGTGGTCGAAGAAGAACACCGAGCTCAAGCCCTTCAGCTTCGATACCCGTGACAGGAACAAGCTGCAGGAGAAGCAAGAGAAGATAAAGAAGGTGAGGATGGGTTTATTCTTGTCTGGTGTCAACCCGGTACTGTACCGAGCTGCAGCCCCTTTCATTCCTTTTACTGTACCTCCATTCATTTCTCTTTCTTCCATCTTGCTGTCCACCCTCTCCTAACAATGGCTTCATGGTGCAGCTGCGAGGTTTTCCTCCTGTTACACCTTTCAAACCTTTTTATTCTCAGTTTCCCTTTCAGCACTGAATGACCTCATAGGTCCCTGTGCCAGGCCTTTGGCCTAAATTCTGTATTCCGTTTCATTACCTCTAATATGCTGGTGATATTAGAAAATTGTAATATTTTGGTTTTAAAGGTAATGACAAGTAAATCTTTATTTAAGTCTCCCAGATTGTAAAACCTGGTCTGTGAGGTTTGGATGTGAAGTATTATGGAATTGAAATATTTCCTCACGCCATTAGTATTGTTTCACACGTGCTATGAGATCCTGGTAGCATTGGTAAACATTTTCATCATGTCTGGGTCATTAGTTGATTAAACTTTTCATTTCAGGTACTAGAAGAGGAGAAGAGACTGGCAGAATTCCACGCCCAGCCGATGCCCATCTTTGAGGAAGGCATTCGTGGGGTGCCTCCGAAAAAGCCACCCACCCCAACCAGGGTAAGACCCTTCCATCTAATGAGTGACGAACGAGGGGAACTGAAACAGGAGCAGATTCACCATAAGGTGAGGATTCCCTCACAGGGGGATAGTGCCATTCGTACACCTCTAGTGGTGTGATCTACGCATTACTTGGGAGGTTCTTTGCGGCGTGTCTTCGTCCCGTAGCTGCGACCCCCTTCGTTCCTTTCACTGTACCTATGTTCATATTCCCTTCCATCTTACTTCCCACCCCCTCCTAACAATTGTTTCACATTGCAACTGTGATGCTTTCTTCCTGTTACACCTTTCAGATCTTCTCTACTCTGTTTCCCTGTAAGTGCTGAATGACATTGTTCCCAGTGCTTGGCCTTTGGCCCAAATTTTATATTCCACTTCCAGAGGTGATGACTCAATATAAGTAATTGCAGTGTAAGTATTCATGACATTACTTCATGCAAATTAGACTTGGCTTCATCTTCCAGAGCATGAGACTAGTTTGGTAATTTTATTATTATTACTTTATTATTCAGAAGATGAACTTATCCATATGGAACAAGCCCACAGAGGGGCCATTGACTTGAAATTCAAGCGTCCAAAGAATATGGTGTTCATTAGGAAGAAGTAAGAGGCAGTAAAGGGAAATACAGAATGAAGAAATCTCAATTAAAAAAGAAAAAATTGATAGATAAAATGTATTAAAATGCAAGGCAGAAAAGTACTTTTGAATCGCATCCAGTAGCTCGTAAGGAATTCATCAGCAAAAACTGACTAAAGACTAAATTCTACTTTCAGCTGGAAGAGGACGAACGTATAGACAGGGAAAGGAGAGCCTTCCACGCTCAGTCAGACGCCGTGGTTCACAAGCAACCCTTCATACCTGAGAAATCAAAGAAGCCTCTTACTGACATTTCTGGCTTCACCCTGAACACTGAAGTGAGGGCGGAGGAGAGATCCAAGTTCGAGCTACACCAGAAGCAGCGAGAAGATGAACTCTTAGCCGCCAAGAGAGAGGTGAGCTTAATCTTTTTTACTTTTTGCATTTGTAATTGATTTTATTACAGATGATTTCTAATTTTTATGTTGAATATCTTGTGGACATTCAGTCTTCACCAGTGCACTTCGATCCCATGAGTTTAATGACTGATTAGTGTTTTAGTGATGGCAGTATTGTCAAAATTGACTTGCTAACTAAAGCAATATTGACCTGATCTTTACTAAAATGGGCATTGCCAGGCATTTTTTTATTGTATAAAGTCAATGTTATACAGTATGGCACCTTTTTGCAATCATAGCTTATGCAAATACTTTGTTCCTTTGTATACATGAAACCATTCTGTGTTATCTGTTCATGAATATTACATTGTGAACTTGAGTTGAATAGGGTTTGAAAACTGTCACATAAATTGTATTGAGTAATTTTACTTCCAGCAGGAATCATCCTAACTGTTCGTGAATATTACAGTGTGAACTTAAGAAGACTAATTTGGTTTGCAAACTGTCTCATAAATTGTGTTGATTATTTTTACTTCCAGCAAGAGGAAAATGAGAAAGCAGAAGCAGCAGCAGAGGTTGCCCGAATGCGCAAAGAAGCAGTCCACAAGGCCAACCCCGTGCGCAACTACAAACCTGTCGTAATCAAGCCTGCGCCCTGCCTTCCCACGGTGCCGGTCTCCCCTAACTTTGCGACGAAGACGAGGCTACGTTCCAGGCGGGGAGATTCCTCGGCCAACTCTAGCATGGACGTGTCTTCTATAAACTCAACGGTGACTCTCGCCTCTGCAACATTTACAGCGGAGTAAATGGATCCGATTTGATTGTTCTCGTAAATGTAAATATTTTTTTTTAAACTTACATTTTTATATCGCCCAACAGATGCTCTTGATACATAGTACTTCTAATTTGCTTGCTTTGCATCGTAATGTTATTGATTGCTTGTGAGAGAGAATATTAAAAACCAAAATGTATAACTTGGGTATTAAGTTATTTTCAGTGAGCATTGTTCAATTACTGAAAGGTCAAATATTTTTTTTGCATCTGAAGACAGTTCTTATTTCTCTGTACATATTTATCGCTTTTCTATTTTAAGTTTTCCTCTGATGAAAGATTGTTTTTCTTGATAGTATTTAGTATAATGTCTCGCTGTCTCGTCTCAAGTGTAAGAGTTTCCTATGCATCTAGTAACTTATGCATTGCTTAGGATTTATCTTGAGGCAGTGATGACATCTGTAACTTGTAAGTGTACAAGTCCAAGTTTTTTGTTTTATGATACTTTGTGTAACTACAGTAATTAAATGATTTACCAAAGTTAACTTGTTATGGTTGAAGCCAAACATTCAGATTTAAATACTGTTAACGTATGCTAATCAAAAGCTACTAGACTGATTTGTAACTTAATTGTCACATATATATGTTTAAGATCTGGAAGGGAATGATTTATACAGATTTTTATTTTCTCACTTGTGTTTTTCCTTTCCCAATTGGGTCTGTTTTGCTTAAATAAATTTTCTAACAGCTAGAAGGGAATATTTTATCCAGATTTTTATTTTCTTAATATTTTTCCTCCCCTACTTGAGTCTTTCTCATGTTATTTATTTAGAGTTTTAAATGGAAGGCCCTTTCTGGTGTGTACAATTTTAAATAAAATACAGTACGTTTCATGCAGTGTAATTCGGGAACTAAGTGATGACACAATTTAGGGGAAAGCATTTGAAGGTAATACACTATCACAGAAAAAATCTTTGATTCAGGGATTGAAACAGTCAAATTCTCAGAGTATGATTGTAGTACACAACTATAAAATGTTAAAATCGCAAAATATATGGCTGTGTTAATGTATACAAGGACAGCATGATGCAGGCCAGAGTATGACTGCATTGACATTCAATGTAGAACTGTCACCTGTGGTCGTAGCTTTAAACCTCGCATGCAAATCCGAGCGTAAAAAATTTGTAACCTTTTTTGAAATCTGTTGAGAACTCTCATTGACAGTAGAGAGACCATAAACCCAAGAGGGCTCCAAATGAAAATCAGCCTGCACACACACACACACACAGAGTATCAATAAATGAGGGAATATTATCTAAAAAAACCATCAGTATCAATGTCCCTTTTGGGATTTCGATATGAAGCCATCATTATTGTCGTATCTTAAATAAGCTTCGAGAAAGATGGTTGTCTCCTCATGATTTCATAGAATAATCTGAAAAAAGATTCATGCTGATTCTGTTTTATATTAATATATTTCACATACCTTTTATGGCTGTTATGTAAAATATAATGCTTATATCTCTACAGATGTATAGTTACTAAAAAAAATCAGCCTAGACAATATATTACATCTCAGACTTCAGGAACATAACAGGCAGTTTACAAAGTCCAACTTTTTTTATTAATATAAACTTCACAACTGTACAAAAATGACTTTAGCTAGAAAATCATTAATATACAACAGAGGAGTTACCTTACTAAGTTCAAGTGCTTGCTTATTAAAAGGTCACAGTAATTATACTGCTGTTCAATATAATTTAGTCCTGTGATAAAAGCCGCTATCCTTCCAATATTTACAGAATGCTTTTGCTTCTCCAGTAACTTACATATCAGAAGCCGTATCTGGCTGACGTCTGCGCTCGTCTCGGAGTGCCTATCTCATAAACCTGCTGACGGTGGGAGGACTCCTCCCTTCTCTGCTTCTCCTCGGCTCGAATCTTCAGAGTCTGCTGTGCCCTGTCCATCTCGGCTTCCATAGCCGCTTTGTGGGCCATTGCCATGCGTCGTTTCTCGATACGCGATGCCCCGCCCTCGTTGATGCTGTAAAACTTGTCGCCGACTTCTGCCAGCCAGCTACCCTCGACTGCCGTGACGCACTGCATGTATTCCTTGCTGGTCATGACCAATTCGTGGTACACGATGTAGTCCGGGGTATATCCCATGCCAAACAACGCTGATGTTGGATGGAGATGGCACGGAGTTCCCGTCCTAAGATTGACGTACTCCCCGATACCTTTGAGGCGACACGCTTGGTGGAAATAGGCCGCACAAATGCACTTCCGCACCAAGTCTTCGTCCATGCCGCAACTCACCAACTCGAGTTTCTGCTGGTCCATGATGTCGTGGAGCTGTTGCCTCACTTCGCGGACCTTTTTCAAAGCTTTGAAGTGCAGGAAGTGCTTGTTGCACCAGTTCATCGAGTACTTCTGGATGCGCCACTGACGATAGATGTTGAGATAAGTTAAATGGTCTGACTCGGGTACTTGAAACTTCTCACGCATGGCATCAGCTTCCTCTTCGCGACCCTTTGGGCGGTAAAACAGTGCAGGTACTGACAACATAGAAACAATGGTTAGAATTTCTTCAGAGCATCCCATATCTACCCCTGCTAACAACATCTTCGACAGCGCTGGATCCAAGGGAAATTCTACCATGGCCCGGCCTAACTTGGTGAGAACACCCGTGTTGTCTAACGCACCTAGAGTCCACAACTGATACTGTGAATTCAGCAAGTTATCCTGAGGAGGGGGGTCCATAAAATGAAACTTCAGTAGGTCCTCGACACCAAGGGACTTGAGCAGAAGCACAACATTTGCCAGGTTTGTCCTCTGGATTTCGGGGACAGTTGTTGGCAAGAGTTCATCTTTATACTGCCTCTCTGTGTACAAACGGTAACACATGCCGGGCCCAGTCCTACCGGCTCGTCCAAGCCGCTGGTTGGCATTGGCTTGGGACACTGGATACACCTGCAAGCCATCCATACCCACTCTTGGGTTGAACACTTTTAGCTTACAGTAGCCCGAATCAACTACGTACTTAATACCATCAACAGTTAAGGAGGTTTCGGCGATGTTAGTAGCCACGACACACTTGCGCAGACCGTTAGGAGCGCGCTGGAAGATCTTAGCCTGGAGATCGGATGGCAGCTGAGAATATATGGGAAGGACAGCCAGCTGTGGAGCATTGTCAATTTCATCCAACTTCTCAACAATCAGTTCACAGGTGACTTCAATGTCCTCCTGACCTGGCATGAAGACAAGAATGTCTCCTTCGTCTGCTTGGAGGTGGATCTGCAGCGCCTTGCTTGACTGCTGCTTCGACGTAGTCTTCAACAGCGTTGCGAGAGAAGAATAATTCCACTGGGAACGTGCGTCCAGGAATTGTGAAGACGGGAACTTCACCGAAGAACGTTGCAAATTTTTGTGCGTCCATTGTGGCTGATGTCACAATCAATTTTAGATCCTGTCTCCTGGCCACTACCTCACGAAGCAGCCCAAACAACACGTCCGTGCTGAGCGACCTTTCGTGAGCTTCGTCCATGATGACAGCGCTGTAATTATCCAGGTCACTTTCCCTCAAGCACTCTCGAAGCAGGATACCATCAGTCATGTACTTGATGATTGTTTCCTCAGTGGTGCAGTCTTCAAAACGGATGGCGTAACCAACCTCTTTGCCCAGATGTGTCCCCATTTCATCTGAAACTCTCTTGGCCACAGACATGGCAGCAACACGTCTGGGTTGCGTGCACCCGATGATCCCATGCTGGCTGTAGCCATCTTCGTGTAAATACTGAGTCAGCTGGGTTGTTTTTCCACTGCCTGTTTCTCCGACGATAATGACAACCGAATTTTCTCTGATGATACGTAACAGTTCTTCTCTTACGGCAAAGACAGGAAGATACTGTCTCTGCTGTTTGACTGTTTTCTTCAAAGCGAATTCACTGCTTGCCTCGCCAGTATCCTTCATGTGTTCAGCAAACTTCTGGTCCGCTTTGTAATCGGTCTCGCCCTCCTCTATGTTTCTGTCATCCCTTTCGTCTTCCTTCTTGACCCCGATGAGGTCCCCTAGCTGAGTTCCAGCAAGCTCCCATTCCTTTTTCGCTGCCTTCCTTCGTTCTCTCTGCTCACGCCGGCCCTTCACAACTGCTGAGCCTTTCCTGGACACAATTGCCATGTCAGAAGTCGAGTCCTTGACAGGAATCACTGGTTCTGGCTGCTTGGTGAAGACGATCCTGCCATCTAAGAATGGAGGAACAATGTTGTGGACCAATATATGAACTCTGTTCGTGAATTCCTCTTCAAAATCTTCGTCGTAGTCAATTTTTTGGACGACGCCACTGGTTAACATCCTGTTGGTTTCCCAGAGTTCGTTATCTTTGTGAATCTGTCTTTGCTTGGCACTCATTTTTCTCTTATTCTTTTCCACTTTCTCAGTTTTCCTCTTCTCGTACTCTGCCGAGACATCCGAGAACGGATTGTTGGTGTCGTCGTAGCCCTGGTCCATGTCGTACCACTGGCGATCCAACCTCTTCTCCTCTTCCTCCCACCGCTCTCGTTCCTCCTCATCCTCAAACTCCATCTCTCCTTTGTTGCGCCTCTCGGTCATCCAGACATTGTCTTTGTAAGATGGCGTTGGCAGTGGTGTTTTTTCGCTCAGTTGGTGGCCCTTCCTACCCGGTGAATTTTTCTCTCGCATGGATCTACTTGAACTTCTGATGGACCAGTCTGCATCACGGGATTTATGCTGCACTGATGGAGTTGGCAAATCCCAGGAAGACGTCTTGGAGGGAGTGTTATCGTCGTCATCCCATGACGAATGTGACGGAGTGTCCTTCACGCCTGGTATCCGCGGAGTTTCAGGGGCATCTGAAAATCTAGGCGTTCTGCCGGACCTCTCAGACCAGTCGTTGTGTGCAGCGGATCTTTCCGAAAAGTCGCCCCTGTCGGACCGAGCACTGAAATCGTTTCGTCTCCTCTCGCTCCTGTCATTTTCCCTCCTTTCGCTCCGATCGTTCTCTCGCCTGTCCCTCCTGTCGTAGTCTCTTCTCTCCGACCTGTCGTATCTGCGTCTGTCACCCCTGTCTCTGGAGTACTTATAATCCCTCTCTCTTTCGTCCTTGTAACGTCTGTCTCTGTCCTTGCGGTCGTCGTTAGAGCCTCTCCCCCCTTCTTGCTCTCTGCCACTTCTCCCCCCTTCTTGCTCTCTGCCGTTCTTTGACGAGGCGTGAACATACTTATCTTTTTGTTTTCTCTGCTTTTCCATCATTCTACTCTGTATGTCTCTGTTAACACCACCAGTGTAAGTGGGCGTTTCGTCGTACCTGGCTCGGTATTCCCTGTCTTTCGGCCTCTCCGGTTTGGTTTTGTTTTCGTACTCTTCCTCGCCGTCACTTTCGCTGTCACTTGAGGATGAAGAGCTGTGCTTACTCTTTGCCTTCTTCTGCTTCTCGAGGTCTTCATCTTCTCGTATTTTCCTCTTCAGGGCGGCCAATTTATCCAGGCCCAGTAAGGACCCCCTTACAGGTATGGCTGGCTTCTTGAATGTGTCATCACTGTCTTCTTTCTTAGTCTTGCGGATGATGAGGCCCCCTCCTCCGCCAGACGAGCCCTCCAAGATATGTGACATTTCCTGGAGGAATAAAAGAGTAATTGTTAACAAAAAGCAAAAATTTAAAACACAGAAAACAAACAAATAAAATTTGTTACTAATAAATGCCGGAACGTAGGTCATCATGTTGTTTTGAAAGTTCAAATAAGAATGTAAGTATGAATATCACTCATAAAAATCACAATTTTTTAAAGTACATTGTATCTTTCTAACTATACAAACCTGAGGTCCTTTACATTAGGAATTACTTAATGTAAAGGACTGACGGTTTGTATATCGTGTCAGAACAAATGATTTTTATAATACAGTATTGTACCATGAGAAAGTGTAATGGGTACCCCTTGCAGAAACGTGAATTTTTTAAACGAATCTTGTCTCTCTATTGTGGTAGTTTTATTTCCCACGTCAGGTGGGAGGATGATAGTGTAAAAAGTGAAAAATGAATATGATCGTTTAGTTTGAACTGTGTTCACCCATCCCCTTTGGGTGGTTTGAGCTTCTATTGTTTTCCATTCAGTTTTTTGTCTGTCGTCGGCCTGCGAGGATGCACTGGAGAGTGTTCACGTGATTTTGTTCATTAGATTATCATCTGAATTTGGTTTGGGTTTTCTTGTATTTTATATTTGTCATTATAGAAGATCATTATATAAGATATCTTCCAAAGAGGAGAAAGACAAGTCGTTTACAGTCTGTGAGGTGAGAGGGTGCGTACCCAGCTTTACGCTTCAGTTTATGACGGTCACAACCAATGTGTTAAATGTAGGAACAACGATCGCTAGATCAGTGTATTGGTTGGTCAGATGGAATAATGAATATTTATTTACAGTATGAGCAGATGTGAGAAACAGATAAGAACAGGAAAAGAAAGGAGTAAGTTTCTAATTATTCACAACCTTTCAAATAGCAGCTCTTGCTGCTCTCCCTGTTTCCCTAGTAATGTTTTGCCTTTAAAATCTTCTCCTCAAAGCTCCCCATACTGTTCAGGATATGAGGTTTGGCAATTAGAAGCAATGTAGCTGTAATTATAGCCTTAGGGCTACTTGCTGCTTTATCGGCCCAATTATTTGTCCATTTTTGGGTTTCTTGCGGCAGGGGAAGTGCTAATGCCGTCCCTCCCTGTTAGCCAAACCCAAGCCACGCCCTGTGACGCTCCTTCTACTGTTGGAGGTACAGGGAACTTGGGTATCTCTGGGAATGGAAGTGGTTTGTGCCAATTGTCTTCTTCCTCTGGCCAACCTGGTGTGTGTCACATACAGGTTGGCACTCGGTCACCGAAAGATAAGCACGACAAGATCAAGCAGATTTCGGTAAAATTAGTTTAGTAACATTCTTGTTGCAGAAATGGGTAATGTTCAAGGATTAAAATAAACAGACTGATGAAATATTAAATAAAGTAATGCTAAAAACAATTAAATTTTAAATAAGGGAATTCAGTGTCAGTTTCTATAATGGAATAACAGTATGAAAGAGAAAGCTATAAAGTAAAACTGTTTCAAGTTATTTAACGCTGCACCTAACACAAACAGTGTAGTGTGCCTGCAAATGTGTTTGTGGAGTGAGTGCTTCATAACCAGGGACCAAGCAGGAGGTAAATATGCTTGGTAAGGTTAAACATGCTCACTCAATATCTGATTTTGTATCCTGTAGACCTTGCTGGAGGCTGCGTACTCCTAGCTATCCTTATCCAGGTTCTTCCTGTAGTCTTCCCTTGCAAGGTGATTCGGCATTCTCTCTGAGGAGTTTGCCTGACATTGTATGCTCGCCTGACAGCAGGCCCTTGGGTGGAAGCAGGCGTTCGCCTGGCAGCAGTTGCTCGCCTTGCATTGGAAACTCTTTGCCAGTAGGCAAGCTGACTGCTTGGAGAGACTCTACCATCTCTTACCAGCAAGAGCTTTTTCAAACGAATGCAAAAAGCCTATCCGTTGACTGATGCACTGTATCAAAGACAGTGGGCAGTATATAGAGCTTGGTGCTCTGCTAGATGGCTTTCCTGCTCCCATAACTCTGTGAACAACATCATTAAATTCATACTTTACTTACGCTACAACAGACATTTTCCAGTCCCAGCCATTTAAAGGTATTGATCCATGTTAGCTGCTATATTGAAGCATACCGCTGGCCTAGATATTTCGTCTGACATGGATATGAAGGAGGCCATCCGCTCCTTCCAAATTGATATTCCTAAGTCTCCAAATTAACCCCTGGGCTGGAATTTGGATGTGTTGCTTAAGTATTTATGCATGCCCCATTTTAGCCCTTGAGCACAACCTCCCTCAAGGATTTGACAGTGAAGACTGTTTTGGTTAGCCTTGGCTTTACTACCCAAGGAGTAATCCTTTCTTTTCTACCCCTTTTTCAGGGCCAAGAATGATTTTAAGTCTCATCTTCTGCCTTGCTCTTTCGTGATCCTTACTTGTCAAAAAGGGCCATGTTCCAGGTATGGAAAAACTGCAAGCAGGGGAGGAATTCTGCAGCTTGGTAGTAAGGGGAAAGAGCCATCTCTTAAAAAAATAAAGAAAAAAAACTAGAAGACTGGTGACTTTCAAACATCCGAAATACAATGTGCCAACCTGGAAGTTGTTACGAAGCTATATAATGGAGCCAATGGTGAAACTGACACAGTTAAGACTTAAGAAACATTACTGTTAGTGAATGTAATTTGTTTCATGTTTCCAAATACCACTGACCACAGGGCCTCTGGGACTGCCCTATTTCTTTGGCCTGTGATAAATCAGCCATAAAGTAACTTAATGTTCAGTTTGGCCTTGGTAAAAGCCTTAAGTTTATAAGATAAATAATTGGGAAATTATCCAAATTTAGCCAGTGACAAGTTCCTAGGCTAAGGTCAGTCAGACCTTGGGTAAAACTGAAAACAACTACCGCAGCCTGGTTCCTACCAGTCGCTGACCGAAATATTTACTGCCTTTTGTAAGTGTTTGCCTTTCGTTTATGTTTATGATATTTACTGTCTACTGTTTATGATATTACGTTCATTCTCAAGAGGCTGTTACTAAACATGGCGACCATTTTAAATGTATATTGATAGTTACTGAACTATAGGGACGAAGTAGTAGGCTGAAAATTTACAAAAGGCATATGCTTATATGATAAATCGGAGCAAATGCAGCCTAGGGGTTTGTGGAAAGCATTTCGGAGAGAATATAACCTAACCAGACTTAACTTCATTAGCATAACCTTGGATGCCGTGTCCTAAGCTGACTGCCTCCCGTCCCCCTAGCAATTGGTGAACACTTACTCTGCATTTTACCATTTAAATCAATGTGACTTAACCAAATTTAGCCATTGGGAGTTCCCAAACTAAGGTCGGTCCTTCCTTGACCTACGACTCTAGCCTAGTTTAGGTTAAGGCTACGTATAGACTAGCCTATGTATCAGGTTAGGTCCTTTCACCTACTAAGCACTTAATTACTTACATTTTCAACTTACAAACTTGAATAAGACACGAAAATAAGTTATTTATGCTAGTATTACCTCAGTCTTATAAAGTAGGTTAGGATACGACGGCTACCGTAACCTACATAAGGAAATCCATTAAGGGGTTATGGGCTACAATATGACCCGTCTAATATCTCGATTAATACCGATCCAAGACCAATATTACTTTATTAAATATTATATAATTCAATAATAAGATCGTATTTTCCATCCTCACCGGAATACGTCGATATTTCCATGAACTAGAATAAAAAAAAAAAGTCGCGTCAGATTCCTAGAACGTTGTTCGGTCCTTTCGTTATCTGATGCAGCCATTGAGGAGGAGACTAAAGGTAAATTCAGTAGTGACTCTCAATTATTTTTACTTATTTACGAGCCATTTTCAAGAAAGAAGACTGAAATATTATTATCAAATACAAATATGATTATCTAAAACCATATTATATATAAAGATAATGATATAAGGATAATAAACGATTCATTTTTACGATAATTCAATGGTATAAGTACATTACAGGTTATCAAATCTATATCTTTATTTCAGCAATATAAATGAACGATTTGAAGTGAAATAAAATTTAAATATTACACAAATATAATTTTAAACTTTAAAAATCCTGCAAATTAAGCTTAAATCTTTATTTTCCAGCTCATAGGAGCTGTAATATAACTTTGTAATAGAGAGACTCTACTAAAATCATCATTTCCTTTGGAGAGTTGCAGAAAACGTCGTAGATGTAAACAAAACTTCTTCTTCATTTGATTTCGTAATGAAAAATTCGATCCCAAAATACCTATATATTCACAATATTTACAACCTCTAAATTTGTATATAGGAATCACAGTAGATTTTGAAAAACAAATAGACATTAGAATTTATCGTTTAAATGATTAAAGACACGAAAATAGCTGATATGACAAACATAATGTTTAAATCCAAGATTCAAATATACTCGTACAAAGGCTATACTGATTTTATCTTTAAGTTCACACATCTATTAATCTTAAAAGCTAATGCAGACCAATGATACCTCCCATGACTCGATTATGTTTGAGAGAGAGAGAGAGAGAGAGAGAGAGAGAGAGAGAGAGAGAGAGAGAGAGAGAGAGAGAGAGAGAGAGAGAGAGAGAGAGAGAATTTTCTGTGGTTCTGAAGCACATTCAGTGTATGAGATATCAGTTTAATGCTTAATCAAAACTTGACCCATCGGAAACAAGAAAAGAAACCGATAAAAAAACTAGATTTTCTCAAGAAGAGAATTTAAGTGATAACGAAACATTCTTTTAAGGCAGTTATTTTGTTTACTTAATAAACAGGTGATCAGATACAAAAAAAAGTAAGAACTCGATATGAGGTATGTAAAATGATCCAACAAACATTTGAATAGTCTCGGAAGATGCTTCGTTTGTCGATGGACAGGCAAGCAAGCAAAGAGAATTGTTTATATATCAAATTATATTCTCATTATCATCCAGTGAAAACGAGAGTGATGGATATAAAATAACTCATCTTAAAAGATTCTACTCACGAAGAAAAAGTGGTAGGGACAGTGTTCTTAAAAGCCCCCATTCTAAACTTTCTAATACACCACCTTTCGTGCTAATGGCGAGACCCCACTCAAATTATAGCCGGAGGGGAAAGGAACCAAAAAACTGTCTGAGGGCATAGACTGACGATCCCAAATTGAACTTAGTTTCATTAAAAGACTTTCGTTTCACTTTCGAAATATGAAAATGTGCCCGTAAGAGAATGGAGGTGATTTGTTGAATTTTTAACGAGATGTTTCTGTATTTTATAAACAGTTCTGTAGGTTATACTTCCTCGGGGGAAATGTTTAAATAGATATATGAAAATATACTACATGCATGCCATTGCAATGTTTGTTTGCGGTTGAACAGGAATTTAAGTTACAAATCGACAGAGCTGGAAAAAGCTTTATCTTTGCTCCCCTCTTTTGAAAATCTGAAAATATGATTACAAAATCAATCAAGAAACAATAATTACGATGGATACTTCATACATAATTCATCTGAAAATATAATCACCATAAATAAACAAGCATAAAACGCCTTCTCTTGCAATTATCTCGAAATGACCAAAAGAATACAAATAAAATCTCATTTCACGTTCCCCACCCCCCATAAAACATCTGGGCCACCCAACCAGGAGTTGTGATGCACACACACACACACACACACACACATGCGAGATAGATGACTTTCGTCTCCCCCTCACCGCCCCCCGCCAATCGGACGAAAGGGAAAGCTGCTGCTGCCGCTGTAAACAGACCAGCCGACAGCAACAGCTCTCGAGGTCTGTGATGAATCCCTCTTCCAGATGACGGCCCGACCGTTTGCATTGCGTGCTACTTCCAAGTGTGTTTAAGAGACCTGGTGTTTGTGGATCTCTTCTTCTTCTTCTTCTTCTTCTTCTTCTTCTTCTTCTTCTTCTTCTTCCAGAGTGAGGTAGATGAGAACGAGATGAATGCTTTGTGCTGCTTTCCCACGCGAAGATCGATCGAGTGCTTCCAGTGATCTGCTTAGTAATGCTTAGATTGTCTTCAAGGTCACTTAAATGTGGCCAAAGAGAAAATTTCTTTAGTTTTTTTTTAATTTTTGAAATGCAGAGGCCGGTAGGATGGGCAACTTCTGTTAAAGTAGACCAGGGCCAAACCTCTATTCCCCTTGACTGAAACCCACCAAAGTTGACTTATATATATATATATATATATATATATATATATATATATATATATATATATATATATATATATATATATATATATATATATATATTTGTGTGTGTGTGTGTACACACAACAGAGCTAATTAATCCATCATTGCAAAAAACCTCGATGTCAACAATTTCATATAATTTTTCATGGGATCTAATTCAGATAATGACAAACAAATGACTACCTAGATTGCGCATCATCTTATTTATTATTTTTTTTATACCGCCTAATGTTTACCTTTCTGTCGATGGAAAGTTGAAGTCTATTTGAATTCGTTGCGTAATTCAGCCTTCGAAAGGCCTGTTACATGTAACCAATTCTTTGCATTGCCATCGAAATACTGTTGAAATTACGCTGCGGTTTGAATCCGCATTGCATGAGGGAGCGTTATTACCCGATTATATGTATGTAACCATCGATAATTACGTACAATCACCGTTATTAGGATATTTAGAAAATACTTCTAGTGTATTTATGAATTTAAATTGAAAATCAAGCCGGTATGATTACAAGAAAAGGCAGAAATTAACGTAGGATCACGATAAAAAATAAAAATTTGCAAAGAACAATTCCATGTAAACACAAACTAAAGCAGGCGATGCTTATCTTGCGGACTTTGGCGCCCCTTACTTAAATATGGACGTCCGTGATTACAGACCAGATGGGGAAAGTTGCAGACACAGTTCAATGAACGCAGATGCCATACCATTTCTCTATGGCGGTGTTTCTCTCTCTCTCTCTCTCTGACAAAGTTGATCTGAAATTGATTTTAATGTGTGTGTGTGTCTCTCTCCCTTGCTCTCGCAGAGAGGTTGATCCTACTTACATTGATCTCTCTCTCTCTCTCTCTCTCTCTCTCTCTCTCTCTCTCTCTCTCTCTCTTTATAACATTAGTTTACTTAGTAAATGAAATATAGAACTCACGTAACCATTATTGCAAAGAAAAACTGGTACATTTCATATTCTTTAAAATTATTTCACGAATCAGTCTTCTGAGTCGTGACTTAGGCACTTGGTTGGATCTTGGGCCACACTGTAACCTACTGCCCTTCAAAGATACCTGGGTTTGAAGAAGAAAATGGTTGTTATAAATCTACTATAGAAAAGAAAGTTAACTATTTTCTTCAAAATATCATTACATTCGACTTACTTATCATTAACTTCTGAGAGAGAGAGAGAGAGAGAGAGAGAGAGAGAGAGAGAGAGAGAGAGAGAGAGAGAGAGAGAGAGAGAGAGAGAGAGAGAGAGGATGGTCAGCTGAACTATAGAAGAGGTGGATAAATTTTCTCAAAAAATATTATCACATTCGACTTACTTATTTATCAACTTCTGAGAGAGAGAGAGAGAGAGAGAGAGAGAGAGAGAGAGAGAGAGAGAGAGAGAAATGATGGTTAGGTGAACTATTTTTTAAAAAAATGTTATCACACTCGACTTACTTATCAATTTCTGGGAGAGAGAGAGAGAGAGAGAGAGAGAGAGAGAGAGAGAGAGAGAGAGAGAGAGAGAGAGAGAGAGAGAGTCTGGTCAGCTGTCTTTCCGCTGAAAATCTGTGTCGATCAAGACATAAACAGATGGAGTTTCCTGACATGTGTTTGACATTCCGGATCTTGAAGATTTTTGGAGCAAAGAAAAGTGTATGTATATACATACATACATATATAATATATATATATATATATATATATATATATATATATATATATATATATATATATATATATATATATATATTTTTTTTTTTATTTATGAGGTGAGTGCCTCAACCATTTGACTGTGAGAACCCCAATATACAAATTCCTTGTAAAAAAATCTTATCTTAGTATCAGAATAATTATATATTCTCTGTTTTATGCAATAAGAATCTCTCCCTCTCTCTCTCTCTCTCTCTCTCTCTCTCTCTCTCTCTCTCTCTCTCTCTCTCTCTCTCTCTCTCTCCAGAAGTTGATAATGAGTAAGTCGAATGTGAAAATATTTTTGAAAAAACTCATCCACCTATTCTATAGTTCAGCTGACCTCTCTCTCTCTCTCTCTCTCTCTCACCTACTTTCCTTTCCTTTTGTTCTCTATTATCCCATTCACTTCCTGGTCTCCTTTCCTCTTTTTGTTTCGTGTTAAGTTATGCCACTTTCACTCTCCATTGTTTATTGTATTTTCTTCTTCTTCTTCTTCTTCTTCTTCTTCTTCTTCTTCTTCTTCTTCTTCTTCTTCTTCTTCTTCTTCTTCTTCTTCTTCTTCTTCTTCAGCAAGAAGCTTCGCCAATGGGCAGTAAAGTATTTGATGACCATTTGTCACTGTTGTTCAAAGTTGAATTGCATTTTTCTCATGCGTTTTCACATCCGTCTATCTCTCTCAACAATTTTAGGGGAAAATGGGTTATCTATTTTAGTGCCGAGGCCGACGGGGGCGTCAGACTCATCGGGGTTTTATAAGCCAGGCCTGGGGACGGCGGGAAAATATATAAAGGAAGAAAAAATGGACAGAATTCTTGAGATAACTCAAAAATCCATGGATGGATTTCGACCAAATTTTGTGGAGATGTGACATATGGACCAAAGAAGGGCTGGTGAGATTTTGGGATTTATCTGAATCCAAATGGGGATTGAGGGATTAATTTTTTTGTGTGTCTGTCCGTTTATAATATATCTCAAGAAGCTATGGATTGATTTCTATAAAATTTTGTATAGGTGTGATTGATAGATCAAGGGAGAGGTAATGGGATTTTAAAATGTTCTCTGACTCAGCAAATATTTAAATTTCTTATAAAATGACTGATAAAATAAATGAGATATTTTATACTAATATAGTTCCAAAACTACTTAATTTATGATAATATGGAAACGAGAACCCGAGATTTCAGCTTACGACATTGCCTTGCAAACTTATACATAAAAAATGCATCAGTATCTCGTCTTAGTCTTCTCTCCAGTCTGGCGTAGCAACAACAGCGCAACAATAGCAGAACAACAATTACAAACAACTTATAATTTATGGCCCCCGTTACGTAAACATCACCGAGAGACAGACGACAGATACGACAATTTTGGCGACATAATGTACGATATCTGATGCCGCGGGTGATGACGTAATCAACAGGTTATACGGAAGGGGAGGGTTGTTAGCGTACGATAACATCCATAGATAACGAGAACCTATTATTATCTTTGGTTGAGAACTGACTCATAATAACGACTGGTTTTATTCACCTGGCAATTACTACAGACCTCATTAATGAAAGTATGGGAAGGGCTATGACTTCCTCTTACTCCTGGGGAGATAATTACGGAATTACAGAGGAATAATAAGGCGTAATCGTCATGATTATTAATCTTTCGCAATGGCTTTCGTAAAGATTTGTCAAAACTTCGGTATATATGGAGGTCATTCACCTTTTTACGCGATTCAGCGGTACCCTGCTTTCTCTCGGAACTGTGTGTGGGTTCCTTGAACATCTTTGAGGAACTGTTGCATCGTAATACACTTAATTAATCAATTCCTCTTGGTAAATGTCTGATTTCTTGATTGGCAAATCAAGAAGAGCTCGTATAGGTCTAGTGAAGGTTCAAGAGAGTACCTACTGTAGACTCATGGCGTGTTTATATCTGCCATCCTTCACCAACGCCACATCCTTCACTGATCCTTCCTCTTCCAAGAAGGATGTCCTTCTGGGCTCCTTATTGGTAATGGGTTACAGTGAGGTTAGAAGGTCAAAGGAGAGAGAGAGAGAGAGAGAGAGAGAGAGAGAGAGAGAGAGAGAGAGAGAGTAATCTAACCCACTAGATAGAGAATGAGGATTAACATTTTCCGTAAAATGTTTCTTGCCTCATTGAAAAGAAGGAACACAAAAATGTCTCCTCTTCCTCATTCCTTCTTCTTCTTCAAAAACGGAACAGAACTTTCGGGCAATGATCCCACAACAGGTGACACAAAAGTTGATTCCAACTCCAGTTGGAAAAAAGGCAAATATTTCTTTGGAAAAATTTCTAAAATAAAGAAGAAAGCGAGTTTAAAAGACGACCGAGAAATAAAAATGCAAGAAAATAAAGATGTGAAGACTAAAACATATATATAAAAAGACTCAAATACATGAAAGAATTTTTCAGAGAATCACGAGATGAACATCTGCCTGAGGTAGCGAGGGAAACCAATTTTTGGGGCTTTACATAATTTTTCTGGACAAGAGAAAACATATGTTTGTGGCCTTTGTGGCTGTCTGGGAGATTCCAACGCCTCCGTCACGTTCGGTCGGGGCTGTGCTCAGAGGGCAACACCAGGCATCTTAATCAGTTCAGTGCCTTTCTGTCACTTCAGGGGCAAAGGCAGTAGAGAGTAAAAATTGGAAAGACTAGTGGCTGGGAGATTGTGGTTTTCTAGGAAATTTCTGTGTTTTTAGTGATTTTTTGAAGTTTCTAAGTTTCTAGGGTGTCTTTCGTTTCTTGTAAGACTTTCTGACCACAGAAAGACTTTCTTTTTTTCAGAATTTTCTGGTTTAGTGGTCCTTTATTCCTTGTAAAACCTTTTGGCAACAAAAATACTGTCTTTTTTCAGAATTTTTTTTGTTGTAGTGGTCTTTTATTCTTTAAAAGACATTTTGACCACAGAAAGACTTTTTTTTTTTTCAGAATTTTGGGGTCCTAGGGGTCTTTCATTCCTTGTAAGACCTTCTGACCACAGAAAGATTTTCTTTTTTTTTTTAGAATTTTGGGGTCCTAGTGGTCTTTTATTCCTTGTAAGACATTTTGACTACAAAAATACCGTTTTTTTTTTCAGAAAAGTTTGTAAGACCTTTTGACTACAGAAAAACTCCCTTTTCTCAGAATTTTCTGCTACTAGTGGTCTTTTGAAAGACCTTTTTGCTATAGAAATCTTGTTTTTCAGGAATACCTACTTCAGAGGTCTTTTATAACTTGTAAGACCTTCTGACTACAGAAAGACTTTTTTTCTTTTTCAGAATCTTCTGTTACTAGTGGTCTTTCATCCCTTGTAAGACCTTTGACTATAGAAAGTCTTGGCTTTCTCAGAATGATCTATTTGCTGTGGTCTTTCGTTGCCTGTAAGACCTTGAGATTAAAATTAGGCCTTGCAAGTTTTAAAGAATTTCGTTTTAACCTGTCTTACCTGCTCTGTAAGACCTTTTGGAATCCGAGAGAGAGAGAGAGAGAGAGAGAGAGAGAGAGAGAGAGAGAGAGAGAGAGAGAGAGAGAGAGAGAGAGAGCTGTTGATCAATTTACATTAACAGATTGCTTCTGTACTAAGAACATATTTTTTAGAAATATGAGAGAGAGAGAGAGAGAGAGAGAGAGAGAGAGAGAGAGAGAGAGAGAGAGAGAGAGAGCTGTTGGTCAATTTACATATT
>NC_089766.1:268507-278507 GCF_040412425.1 Macrobrachium rosenbergii
TCTCTCTCTCTTTTACTCGTAAATAAGGGAAATAGGTTTGAATGTACTTTGGTATTATTATTATTATTATTATTATTATTATTATTATTATTATTATTATTATTATTATATTTGGTATTCCAAATAAAGTGGAAAAACTACAAATTAACGAGAGAGAGAGAGAGAGAGAGAGAGAGAGAGAGAGAGAGAGAGAGA
This sequence comes from Macrobrachium rosenbergii, assembly GCF_040412425.1. Lineage (NCBI taxonomy): Eukaryota > Metazoa > Arthropoda > Malacostraca > Decapoda > Palaemonidae > Macrobrachium > Macrobrachium rosenbergii. The sequence goes on from NC_089766.1 coordinate 268,703, forward strand.
GAGAGAGAATCTTTGGAATTACCTCCTCGAGGCCACCTCCTCATCTGTTTAAGTAAATTCTGTCAGTCTCAACCGCCACTGACAGCAACGACATCGGATCTGACGTTGAAACCAAACCCAGAGGTCTGTACCAATCACTGGAGAGAATTCGGCAAGGGAACGACGCCCAAGGAGACAGACAGACAGACAGACAGAAAAACAGAGACAATTAAAGAAACAAGTAAAAAATGCGCCGAAGTTTCTTCGGCGCAATCGAGTTTTCTGTACAGCGCATAATCAAGGCCACCGAAAATAGATCTATTTTTCGGTGGTCTCGGTATAATGCTGTATGAGCCGTGGCCCATGAAACTTTAACAACGGCCCGGTGGTAGCCTGTCGTATATCGTTACCAGAAGCACAATTATGGCTAAATTTAACCTTAAATAAAATAAAAACTAATGAGGCTAGAGGGCTGAAATTTGGTATGTCTGATGATTGGAGGGTGGATGGTCAACATACCAATTTGCAGCCCTCTAGCCTCAGTAGTTTTTAAGATCTGAGGGCGGACCGAAAAAAGTGCGGACGGAAAAAGTGCGGACAGGAAAAAAATGCGAACAGAATAAAGTGCGGACAGAAAAAAATGCGGACAGAATAAAGTGCGGACGGACAGACAAAGCCGGCACAAAAGTTTTCTTTTACAGAAAACTAAAGTAGACCAAAAACCACCTCCCATCGTACCTCAGAGAGAAGTCCATTGTCGTTCTATTGTTTCTCTCGGTCAGTCAAACCACATACTTACTCCTGAAGGCGTCAATTTCGCCGCCATATGGTCTCCTTTCGCCCTCTCCCCTCCCCTCCCCTCCCCTCTCTGGCTTTCCCTTCCTTTCATTTTCCTTTCACTGTGGGACCCTTTCACTCTCTTTTATAGCCTTTCCTCTGGTCATTCAAAGAGGGGTCATTGTTCGTTCTGCTTGGTGAAATGGAGAGAAGTTGTAGGTGCATGCATGCGATAACTCTCGGGCCTTGTGGTGTTTGTCGGTTGGCAGGGTAACAACAACAGTAGAAACAACAATAACAACAACAACAACAGTAATAATAATAATAATAATAATAATAATAATAATAATAATAATAATAATAAATATGGAAAGAATCTGAGAAACACTTTATCTTTGTCCATCCCTTTTTGTATCAGTTTTAGTAATTTGTAACTAGAATTCTAAGTCTCCAAAGACACTTAGCAATTAGTAATCAATAAATAAAATACAGAAATGAAAATTTAACAAATAAATTTAGCTAATAATGGATCTAAATACACAATAAAAATAATAATTTATTTGCCAATTTGACTAAATAACTTATACTTGCAAGAAGTGAACAACTGAGGACTTATTCTACCATTTACGATTTCAGATCGTGCTGGCAACACTCTGCGTGCTTGGGGCGGCCCTTCCACGCTTCCCCGGCAGGCACCCAAGTCGTTATGTCCCCAGATACACACCCAATGGCAAACAGAACTTGCGCCCAGACGCTCCGCACTTCTTCGGAGAGCGCAACATAGACTCCCAGTCGTCCGGAGAGGCCAATCACGTCCCTCCAGAGTCGAGGAACCCACCACCAGCCCCTGCTCAAAGGCCATTACCTCTGCAGGAACAAGAATTCATCACAAATCCTCCTCCCCAGCAGGAGTTCTTTGAAGGTCCTGCTGTCCTTTACCAGGAGCAGGACACGCAAGAGTCGAGGGAACAGGTTCTCGGAAGCCAAGAGTATGAGAAGCCCATCATCATCCCAATTGTCAAGGACAAGAGGTTCGTGCCCGAGGAAGGGAGTTTCAACCTGGATGTCGAGACGGCGAATGGGATCAAGGTCCTTCAGGAGATCACCCCTAGTAAAGTAACAGGAGGGTCTGTTACCAAGGGCGAATATGTGTGAGTAAATTTTCCTTGGTCACTGTTCGGTTCAAGTTTGTGAGCTTTCTTTGCAAAGTGGGCTCATTAAAAAAACTGTACTTATTTCCAAAACTTTCTGATACCCAGATTTTGCATGACATTTTCTCTGCTTTTACAGATGTAAACAGGTTTAAATCAGTAGGGCAAAGAACTTTTGACAGTTTAATGTAACTAAAAAGAAAGTTAACATCACCAACCATATTGAAACCTTACGAACCTAGTACTATTTCCTCACTTTCTGCAGGTTCACGCACCCTGATGGCACCGTTCACAAGGTTTCCTACGTGGCAGATGAAAACGGCTTCCAGCCTTCATCTGATCTGCTACCAAAGCCACACCCGATCCCTCCACATGCGTTGGCCCAGATTGAAAAGGCAAAGCTGGAACACGCAAAGCGGGAGAAAGAAGAAGCTGCGGCAGAGGCTGCGTACGCGTCTGGCGAACAGCCTCTGGTACGGTATCAGGGGCAGCGGCCACAGTTCTCACAAGAGGTAAGTCTCTGTGAATTTTACAGTTTCAAATACTTCTCTTCTGGTTTTTCATCTTGCTTGTAAAAGGCTGTAAACAGCTCATTTGAAATCTAGTACAGAATGTTTACAGAATATTTCTCATGAGAAGTGACACTGTTCATGTTTTGCCAAATTCGTTGCATAATAAGAACCATTACTGAAACGCATCTCTTTTTGGACCTCTACAGCAACATGATGGAAGGTTCGATTACCAGCAACCAGATGATCAGTTTCTGTTCCAGCAGTCAAACGAGCAGCTGGAGTTCAGGCAATCTAATGAAGAATTCAGACATCAGCAACGCCTCGAGCATTTGGATTTCCAGCCACCAAAGGAGCAATTTGGATTCCAGACACCAAATGAGGTGCATAGATTCCAGCCACCAAATGAAGTTCATGGATTCCAGCCACCGAATGAGGTGCATGCATTCCAGCAACCTAACGAAATACGTGAATTCCAGCATTCAAATGAAGTTCATGGATTCCAGCCACCAAATGAGGTACATGGATTCCAGCCACAAAATGAAATACATGAATTCCAGCAGCCAAGTGAAGCTCATAGATTCCAGCTCCCAAATGAACCACTTGAATTCCAGCAGCCAAGTGAAGCTCATAGATTCCAGCTACCAAATGAACAACATGAGTTCCAGCAGCCAAGTGAAGCACATAGATTCCAGCTCCCAAATGAACAACATGAATTCCAGCAACCAAAGGAATCTGGTGAGCAGCATCAGTTCCAACTGTCTGAAGAGCAATTTGACTTCCAGCCTACACAGTTTGCTACTGACGGAGAGGTCGTCGATAGTTTCATCCCACTTGAAGATGACCCACCTGTAGATTTTGTTCCCCAGGGATTTGAACAAGCCCCAGAAGAAACTCTGTATTACCCAATTGTGGTGAACGGACAGCCAAACTACACCCCAACCCAGGAGTTCGAGAAACCAGCACATGTTCATGAGCAACTCAGTAGCAGGAAGCCCGTTCAGGATTCTGGGTTCGTCCCACCCAATCCTGACTTCCCACCTGTTTACGTAAGTGATGAGCCCATTTACGAACTTGTTTCCAGTGCCGAGGGCTCTGAATTCTTACCAGACAACCACGAGGAACTGGAATATGTACCAGAGTACCCTGAAACAGAGTCTATTTATGGACCAGAGTTTGAAGAAGTTCAACACTCTTCAGATGAGGGTTTCACGAAGGAGGACATATACACTCCCGTTGAAATTAGAGAGGAACCAGCAGTTACCCCATCAGAGCACGAATCCATCTCACTGGTCTCAGAAGAACTCGGTGAAAACACAGCTCCTGTAGTTGCAGGTGCCCCAGAAAGTGATGTAGCCACAGAAGCTGTTATTGAAGAACCACTGCCAACAGCAGAAGCACTGGTATCAGCCGAGGTAGAACCTGTATCAGAACCTGTATCAGAACCTGTATCAGAACAGTCAGATGATGAGGCAACTGGTGGAACCGAGGATAAGACTTTGGTCAAGCAAGAATTGGAGGACTCACCTGAAGCAGTAGCACTGTCTGAGAGTCCTGAGGAAGTCAGGGAGAGTCAGCAGGCTCAGGAGGCTGTACCTGAAGGGCTTCCTGAAGGGGAAGATCAGGGGACTGAAGAACGCGTTCAGGAGGATCAGAAGGACACAGCAGTCTCAGACAATGCAAGTGGTAATGATGAATCCTTAACTGATGTAGATAAAGAAACAGATCCTGCAGGTCAAACAGAGCAGTAAAGGAAGTCCTGTATGAGAATTCCTACAGTTTTCTAAAAGAAGACTTGTTTTTCTTAATTTATTGCACTTTTGAATTTACAGTTGAAGTTAGAAATATTTCGGAATTCTAAAGAAACAAGAATAAAACTTCCCCACCGATTGCTAAGCGACTTTACAAGAATTCAGAGACAATTGATTCCAAGTTGTGGATACTAGGTGAGTAGGTCAGTCAAGCTGAGTTTCCGTATGGCGAAAAATTGTACTTCAGACTTATATTCTGGTGTCATATTGCTTTATTTGGATAGAAACCTATATGTTTTTGTCAAAATTGGCTACAAACTTTGTTCATGTGTTGCTTTCGATAAAATTCAAGAATTTGCAGCTGAGAAGACCCTTTCTGTGTAGGTAAGGAATGTTTGGGACAAGGGAAAAGTTAGCTAGAAAGAAATTAACCTATATTTTTGCAAAGAGGGACTATAAACTTTGTCCACGTACTTCATTTGATAAAAAAATTGATAAAATTCTAGCACATCCAGCTGAGGAAACCCTCTCTGTACAGGTGAGGAACTTCTGAGAGACAAAAGAACCCTTTCTGTGTAGGCAAGGAATGTCTGAGTCAAAGGAAAAGTTAGCTAGACAGAAATTAACAAATATTTTTGCAAAGAGGGACTATAAACTTTGTCCATGTACTGCTTTAGATAAAGTTCGACAATATCCAGCTGAGGAAACCCTCTCTGTGCAGGTGAGGAACACCTGAGAGACAAAGGGAACAGTTTTTCCTCAGCACCTTCTAAGGTTCATGAAGAGGAGGTTTTCAGAGCTCGAAACAGTCCTCTTTTCGTCAGCCTGTGGTCCTGGGGAAAGAGGTTCCCGGAAATCTTTTATTTCTTAATACTGATTGTTTGTTATTGACGCTGGCGCTGGCCGCAAAGCGTTGCGTTTGTTTTTTAATTATTACTGAAAATGTTACGTGTGTGAATGACTAACAGGGTGTATGTATGTGTTTTTGTATATATTTTTTTGTAAATAATAAAGTTTTATTTGAGAGAAAGCTTGATTTTTTCATCCAATTTAAGATATTACTTCAGTAATCTCAGATATATTGTATGGAGAGGCTATGCAAGACGAAAATATTCATAAAGAACTTAGAAAATAAGAGATACGATTTATTGCCTTAGTTTACCCTTTGAAGTTTGCCCAACATAGAAAACGGATTCTTAAGTATTGGCTCCCGATGACGTCACGGGAGATGGGCTGATTTGCTCTTGGATTCCTCCTAAAATATTAAATAAAAAATAGAATTATAAGTAATTCTGGAGGTTTGTAGGCATATAAGTGTGGGTAAAAAGTAGTATAAGTAAGGGGAAGCCTTAAAATTGTAATGGATTTCGCAGAAAACGGGAAATAGATAAAAAATAAACACAAAAACGTAAAAAAAGTTGAAAAATTCCTATATTCCTTTCTTTATTTGGGGTCAAACTTGGTCGACCCACGGCCGAAAAACCAGGTCATATTAAAGGTCAACAGATTCACGGTGACCTCTACTTTTTTCCCCTTTCCCTTCCCCTTCTCTCTCTCTCTCTCTCTCTCTCTCTCTCTCTCTCTCTCTCTCTCTCTCTCTCTCTCTCTCTCTCTCTGTGTCATGAGCTCATAATAAATTGGGCTTAAAAGATTTGGCTGCTGAAAAGGAAACGCCTTCATATAAATCTCAACACGTGGGTGAAATGCAAAGAGAGAGAGAGAGAGAGAGAGAGAGAGAGAGAGAGAGAGAGAGAGAGAGAGAGAGGACTGAAACGCAGATACAGCTTGAGCTTGAGAGAGAGAGAGAGAGAGAGAGAGAGAGAGAGAGAGAGAGAGAGAGAGAGAGAGAGAGAGAGAGAGAAATGAAAATACCTTTGCTTAGAGAGAGAGAGAGAGAGAGAGAGAGAGAGAGAGGGCTGAAATGCAAATGACTTGCTTGAGCAGAGAGAGAGAGAGAGAGAGAGAGAGAGAGAGAGAGAGAGAGAGAGAGAGAGAGGCCTGCAATGCAAATGATTTTACTTGAGCAAGAGAGAGAGAGAGAGAGAGAGAGAGAGAGAGAGAGAGAGAGAGAGAGAGAGAGAGAGAGAGAGAGAAATATAACATGGGTTCAGTTCCCGGCCGAAGGTAGAATTATTTAGACACTTTCTTATAGTTCTTCGTCAACCACAGTAGACTGAAGTTAGGGTATAGAAGGGTATGGGTCTCGCACCTTCACTCCATAAAACGTGGTGAAAGCCGGGAAGCTATCACCCCTGGACCACCACCTCCCTGTGGCTTCAAATCCTGACAGATTTCAACCTTACGGTGTCTCTCTCCCAATCCCGAAATCTCTAGGTACAGTACATCCATTGATTATATTTTCCTTTCAAAACCCCCTTCTTGGGCCCCCCCTGGACGCCCCAAATTCCTTCAGAAGGGAGAAGAAGGACCCCACATCCCTCTCCTAAAGTGCACAATCTATCCTACGCCCCAGCAACGCGACGGCATCCTAAAATCGTAGGATATGTTGCAAGGGAAAGAGTGAATATGATATTCCTATACTAAATCTCTAGGTCATATTTCCCTTTCAAAACCCCTCTTCTTGGCCCCCCTGGACCCCCAAATCCCTTCAGGAGGGAGGAGAAGGAGCCCCCCGCCCATCTCCTAAACTGCACAATCGATCCTACGCCCCAGCAACGCGACGGCATCCTAAAATCGTAGGATATGTTGGTGTGGAAAGAGTAAATATGATATTTCTATACTAAATCCTTCGTTCATATTTCCCGTTTATAACCCCCTTCTTGGCTCCCCAGGAGTCCCCAGATTCCTTCAGAAGGGAGGAGAAGGACCCCCCATCCCATCCTAAACTGCCCATTCGATCCTACGCCCCAGCAACGCGACGGCATCCTAAAATCGTAGGATATTCTGGTGGAGAAACAGAGAAATCCTTTGTACGCTGTGGTCTAGCGTGATAGAATGCTGCGCTAGCTTAATGTAAACAAAACTATTTACATAAACATTGAGATTATTCTAAAAGGAATAGCTCCCCCCCTCCCCCCTCTCTTCTTCTTATGCATCTGCATCTGTAACGACTCTTAACGACTCTCTTGAACGACGAGACAAGTCGTTTATTCGAGTCGTTCTTTTGTTGTAGTCGTTTTGATGCGTTTTTTTTTCTGAGTTTTAATTTATGGTTTATCTAGAGTCTGGCAGTCGACTGGTGCGTTTACAGCTTCGTATCTGATCGAATATATGTTACGTCAAGTGGCTTCTCTCTCTCTCTCTCTCTCTCTCTCTCTCTCTCTCTCTCTCTCTCTCTCTCTCTCTATGGAAGTAATCTGCACAGTTGTCCCTTCTACAATCCAGCTCTCTCTCTCTCTCTCTCTCTCTCTCTCTCTTCTCAATCCAGCTCTCTCTCTCTCTCTCTCTCTTCCATGAAAATAATCAGCACAGAGCTCTCATTCTCATCGACAGTCCATCTCTCTCTCTCTCTCTCTCTCTCTCTCTCTCTCTCTCTCTCTCTTCTACATTTAGAGAAGGTTAACTTATTCCCTATTCCTCTCTTCTCTCTCTCTCTCTCTCTCTCTCTCTCTCTCTCTCTCTCTCTCTCTCTCTCTCTCATTTAGAAAAGGTTAACTTATTCCCTATTCATCCCTCTGACTGTACTTCTCTCTCTCTCTCTCTCTCTCTCTCTCTCTCTCTTCTACATTTAGAAAAGGTTAACATATTCCCTTTTCATCCCTCTAACTGTACTTCTCTCTGTCTGTCTGTCTGTCTCTCTCTCTGTCTCTCTGTCTCTCTCTCTGTCTGTCTCTGTCTCTCTGTCTGTCTCTCTGTCTCTCTGTCTCTCTCTCTTTCTCTCTCTCTTCTGCATTTAGAAAAGGTTAACTTATTCCCTATTCATCCCTCTAACTGTACCTCTCTCTCTCTCTCTCTCTCTCTCTCTCTCTCTCTCTCTCCCCCCCTCCTCCATTTCGGCTGTGGCCATGACCGATTCCACGCAGACCAAAAGGTCCCTCGATCAACAACGATCTATTTACCTTAGTTATACCGGTCCAGCCACATCCCGTTTTCTATAACCTTCCTTTTTTTATTGTAACCTTTCCTCCTTCCTTTCTCATTCTTTCAGGCAGTTTTTTTTTTTTTTTTTTTTTGTTTTTACTCTCAATGTCCTTGTTTTAACGAAGTCTGGATGACTTTGCACAGATAGATGAGGATCTGTTGGGTCTTAAGTAGTGTTTTAATTATGATTTGACCTTTGACCTCGGCCTTGAACTTTAGGGATTTGAAGAGAATGCATTTGTTTTCATTGCAAGGTTGGGATGGAGTTCTAGACCTATGTGCTTACCTAGTCTAGGCTTGATTGGAAATTCTTTGAGGTCAACTGATTTAGGCTCGATTGCAGGGACACATAACCTGACAGGCCTACTTATCCTAGCTTTGACAGCCATCTTGACTAACCTATGTAGTCTAGGCTTCAAAGACTAGGCTCCAAAGCCTACTTAGCCTGCATTGGACTGGAAAATTCTATGTGCTTTTATGATTTTGACTCGATTGCAGGGCCACATAACTTGATAGGCCTTCTTATCCTAGGCCTGACAGGCATCTTGACTCACCTTGTCGCCTAGGCTCCAAAGCCTAGACTCAACAGGTAGAACACGTAACTCGACTTGGCTGCGTAGCGTAGTCTCAGGAGCTGGGTTTAGGCTCGACTGGAGGAACACAAAATAAGATATGCCTATCTAGCCTACTAAGCCTAGTCTCGACAGACATCTTGACTCGCCTATGTAGCCTAGACTCTATAGATAAAATGGACAACTTGATCTCGCTTGCTTGGTGTAGACTCATGAGCTGGGGAGTCAATTCACTGCTCTAGTCTGGCCTAGACTCAATCAAAAATCTGGCAAAGTCTAACCCCAAGGGAAGTGATAATACAAGCCAGCCCTTGAAAAAAGGGAATTTCAAAGCACTGAGGGAAAACAGAGGCAAAGAGAGAATTCCATGGATATAGGGCAAAGAATCAGAAGTAGCAGAGAGAAATGAGTCATTTTATATATATATATATATATATATATATATATATATATATATATATATATATATATATATATATATATATGTATATATTTCTCTCTATATTTCTAAAATTCTCTTTTAATATACGTCTAAAAATAAAAAAGAATTTTTTTTATTCACCAATTTAACCAAACGGCAGTTGTAATATCCTTTCATTTATATGATGGTTTTTTTTTTCAGTTCACAGTTTATGGAAGTGGGATTTTTCCATTATAAAGCCCCCCAAAAATATTCGTGTTTTTTGTAACCGTTCCATGATAAAAAAAAAATATCATTCACGTATTTTTCTAACAAAAGTTTTCATTCTTATTTTTTTGGTAAATGTTAACTTTAATGAAAGATGCATACATATATATATATATATATACATACACACACACATATATATATAGAGTATATATAGTAGTTCTTCATTGGCGGGGTGAGTAGAGCTCTCGGCTAGCACGCTGTTGGCCCAGCGTTCGACTCTCCGACCGGCCAATGAAGAATTAGAGGAATTTATTTCTGGTGATAGAAATTCATTTCTCGTCATAATGTGGTTCGGATTCCACAATAAGCTGTAGGTCCCGTTGCTAGGTAACCA
>NC_089766.1:283507-293507 GCF_040412425.1 Macrobrachium rosenbergii
GAAGGGTATTAGTATATTCAGGTCCATGCCAAGGGTACCGTTTGAGACAGTAAGGTTCATCTCTACCTGAAGTAAAGTTACGCAGTTTAATCCCTTTATTTTTTGTAAATTTATTCTGGGGCATTTCTGGGGCAGTCCCAGAATGAATACAGGGGGGAAATGGATAGAAACAAAGTAGGAAAAACAACAAAAAAATACTTTGAAACAACGCCAAGTCTAAAATCAACAGCCAAACGGCCCCGTGGTAACTGTTTAAAATCATAATTCAGAAGGAAATAAAGGGAGAACAACAAAAAACAACAAAAAAGACTTTGAAACAACGCCCCGTCTAAAACCAACAGCAAACGGCCCCGTGGTAACAATTATACCCCAGGGGAAATGTTTACCTAAAAAACTCACACCCCATGCCCCAGGGGCGTCTGTTTAATAAGTTCAGAAGGAGATAAAGGGAGAACAACGTAGGAAAAACAACAAAAAAAGACTTTGAAACAACGCCAAGTCTAAAACCAACAGCAAACGGCCCCGTGGTAACAATTATACCCCCAGGGGAAATGTTTACCTAAAAAACTCATACCCCATGACCCAGGGGCATCTCTTTATAAGTCCAGAAGGAAATAAATGGAGAACAACGTAGGAAAAACAACAAAAAAAGACTTTGAAACAACGCCAAGTCTAAAACCAACAATTCTACTGAGGCGAAATATTTACCTAAAAAACATATACCCCCAAGGAGCGTCTGTTCAACCGGCAATGTCATGCCCACGGGGCACTCCGCTGCTGCCCCCCTGCGGGTGTAACCCCATTAGGATACAGTGAGTGATTTAGGGGTGATGGGAGGGGGAGAAGGGCCCTCCCCCTTTCCCACAGACATGACAAATATCCGTGACCTTACGAAGCTGGGAGTTGATAGTGAAAGAGAAAGTGATGTTTGTGTGTGTAGGAAGTGAGATGGATTATGAGGAGGAATAGTGAATAACGGTGATGGAAAGAGAGATAGTGGATAAAAAGGAAGAATAAATGAATGGAGGAATAAATAAATGGATAAATTTTGGAGAAGGAAACGACTGGAAATCTGAAGGATAAAGAATAGAAAATAGGGATTAGGAATAATGAATAATTATGATGAAAAGGGGAATAGTGAATAAAAGGAAGGATAAATGAATGAATGAATGAATGAATGAATAAATTATGGGTTAGAGGAAGACGAGATAAATGAAGGAAGTAATAGAGAAACACAAGAAATCTGAAAGATAAAGGATTGAAAACGGGGATTAGGAATAATGAATAATTATGATGGAAAGAAAGATAGTGAATAAAAGGAAGGATAAATGAATGAATGAATAAATGAATGAATAAATCATGGGTTAGGGGAAGACGAGATAAATGAAGGAAATGACAAGAAAGACAAAATAAACTTGCAAGACAAAAAAATGAAAACAAACCAATTTGTTGAGCTTAGGTCAAGAGGTTCAGTAGATTTCGCAAGAAAATCAGCAATAAAATTGACAAAAATGACATATCTATAACCTCGACATTTTGACAATGCTCTCCCGGGCACGATTGGAACCCGGCCACTGCCCATATACCCACCTCTGGGCGCACCTTCTCAACCCATAAGACGCCCACTTGGGCGCTGTGACATTGACCCGTGATTAAGTTCAGATTTGATTCCGATATGTAATTTTGTTACTCTCTCTCTCTCTCTCTCTCTCTCTCTCTCTCTCTCTCTCTCGCTCTCTTTACTCTCTCTCTCTCTCTCTCTCTCTCTCTCTCGTTTTCAAGACTTCATGTATTACAAAAACACCAAAAAGCAATAATAATAATAATAATAATAATAATAATAATAATAATAATAATAATAATAATAATAATAATAATAATAATAATAATGATAATAATTTTTTAGGAAAATACGATTCTTAAAAAGATAACAAAATGAGACATTTGAAAATCAAAATATTATCTCTTGCAAATTTCATAAATCAAGAATCCCAGATAAAATAGTGTGACCTTTGACACAGCAAAGGTCATAGGTCACTGGATTGTGTGCTCGGAATAATCCTGGAAATTAGGTGAGAGAGAGAGAGAGAGAGAGAGAGAGAGAGAGAGAGAGAGAGAGAGAGAGAGAGAGAGAGAGAGAGAGAGAGAAAAAAGGATGTATCTTAATTTTTGTTAGAGAGAGAGAGAGAGAGAGAATAAAGAGAATGCTATATCTATATTTTTGTTAGAGAGAGAGAGAGAGAAAAATAAAAAGGATGTATCTTAATTTTTGTTAGAGAGAGAGAGAGAGAGAGAATAAAGAGAATGCTATATCTATATTTTTGTTAGAGAGAGAGAGAGAGAGAGAGAGAGAGAGAGAGAGAGAGAGAGAGAGAGAGAGAGAGAGAGAGAAAAGTAAAAAGGATGTATCTACATTTTTGCTAGAGAGAGAGAGAGAGAGAGAGAGAGAGAGAGAGAGAGAGAGAGAGAGAGAGAGAGAGAGAGAGAAAGAGAGAGAAATTCTGACCTGGTACAAATTCCGATGAAAGGATATTATTTTCCATTTCGGTCTAAAGATTAATTATATATTTTTTGCTATTATTTTTTGTTAGTGAAAGATGTAGTTTATATATATATATTATATGTATAAATATATATATATACATTTATATATACATATATATGTATATATATATATATATATGTATAACATATATATATGTATGTATGTATATATATATATATATATATATATATATATATATATATATATATATATATATATATATATATTTTGTATCGGACACCCAAAGTGAAAGTGTCAAACTCCCCTCTCTCTCTCATCGACAGTCCATCTCTCTCTCTCTCTCTCTCTCTCTCTCTCTCTCTCTCTCTCTCTCTCTCTCTCTCTCTCTCAAACAAACTGAAAAAATACCCAAGCAATTTTAGCATACTTTTTTAGATTTAATATCCACCAACGTTCAGAAACACTTTTTCTCTCTCGAGGCCAACTGTATATGCGTATGTATGTGTGTGTGTGTCTGTAACGCCCCTCAATACTATCATTGCCCATTTGCGTCAAAATACAACACAGGTTGCAGCCCCGGGTTTTGGGAGAACGCGCTGCAATCTCAATAAATTTCCAAAGGTTGTGGTTGTAGATATATTGTGGTTGTTATATGCGGTTGTTAGTCTATGAATATCTGTTATTGTCGTCTTTGGTTGTAGGTTGTTGATACCTCCTAATATTGAGGTCTGAATTTATAAATTATTATTATTATTATTATTATTATTATTATTATTATTATTATTATTTAGAAGATAAACCTTATTATTATCTTTATTTTTATTATTATTATTATTGTTATTATTATTATTATTCAGAAGATAAGCCCATATATATATGTTATTATTATTATTATTATTATTTTATCAACGTCTAAATTTGTGGATATCTCCGTTTAATATTTATTATTATTATTATTATTAATATTATTATTATTATTATTATTATTATTATTATTATTATTATTATTATTATTATTTTTTATCAACGTCTGAACTTTGTAGATATCTCCGTTTGACATTATTATTATTATTATTATTATTATTATTATTATTATTATTATTATTATTATTATTATTATTATTATTCAGAAGACAAACACCTATTTCTTGACGTCTGAATTTGTAATTATATCTATTTTAAGATTATTATTATTATTATTATTATTATTATTATTATTATTATTATTCATTATTATTATTATTATTCAAGATTATTATTATTATTATTATTATTATTATTATTAAGCAGCGGAAGAGAACAGGAAATACAAAAGAAGAAATCAGTTTATCAGAACAGAAAAAAAGATAAATTGATAAACGAATAAACGAATAGATAAAAAAACTAACAAATTTGTAAGACTTCTAAAATATGACCAATTAAATTCAAAGGTCATTAGGAATGACGCAATACGGTTATGTAATTAGGTTTCAATTTTTTAGTTTTCCGGAAAGAAAACTACTGTGCCGGCTTTGTCTGTCCGTCCGCACTTTTTCTGTCCGCCCTCAGATCTTAAAGACTACTGAGGCTAGAGGGCTGCAAATTGGTATGTGGATCATCCACCCTCCAATCATCAAACATACCAAATTGCAGCCCTCTAGCCTCAGTAGTTTTGATTTTATTTAAGGTTAAAGTTAGCCATGATCTTGCTTCTGGCAACGCGACAACATAGGCCACCACAGACGTCTGAGAGTTTCATGGGCCGCGGCTCATACAGCATTATACCGAGACCACCGAGAAATAGATCTATTTTTGGTGGTCTAGATTATGAGCTGTGCAGAAAACTCGATTGCGCCGAAGAAACTTCGGCGCATTTTTTACTTGTTTTATATAGATTACAGAGAGTTTGTAAATCAGTAATAATTGTGAAGTATTATCTATTTGTATAAGGTGGTCGGTCGAATGGTGTTGGTTGCAACCTTTCTCATCTCTTACCGTCATTCTTTTTTCTTGCTTTTGATCTGCTTTTCAGCTCTCTCTCTCTCTCTCTCTCTCTCTCTCTCTCTCTCTCTCTCTCTCTCTCTCTCTCTCTCACTGTTTGTCTCCTTGTCTTATAATTCTTCTTAAACTCTATCTTTCCCTCTCCCTCTTCTATATGCGAGTGCGTCAGAGAGAGAGAGAGAGAGAGAGAGAGAGAGAGAGAGAGAGAGAGAGAGAGAGAGAGAGATAAACCTTCGAGAAGAGCAAGGACCTTTACTTTCCAATTGAGATCTTTTCTTCTTTTTTTTTTTTGTCCACCCCTTATGCAGGAACGTGTTCGCTTCCCCCCACCCCACCCCCTGCAAGATCTGAAGGGAAGGCTAAGGGGCTCTAGGGTGTAAGGGGCAAGGGCTAGTGGGCCCTAGGGGCTAGGGATAAGGGGCTAGGACGGGACGGAAAGGCGTCAAGAAAGGCGGACTCCATCAGGCTTATGTGTTGGGGTGAACGATATCGAAAGCTCCCGAGCGAGCGATGTGATGAGATTCCGCGCCTATAGAATCTATATATTTTTATAGATACCCGGCCATTTAAGGCACGTAGAGCTATAGATTTACATATAGGGGATTGTCTATTGATTTGTAGATGGTGTATATCACAATCGGAAGCGATTTTAAACAGTAAATAACAGGTTTGTTTGTATTCCTTGGAAAATGTGTCTGAATTCCATGGCGGTCGGGAAAGAAGAAGAAGAAGAAGAAGAAGCGTTTTTGTTTACATTTTTCAACGAAGGTCTTATCCACCAGGTTTTCACGGAGGCTTGACTGGAAAAAAGCGGCGTTTCTTCCCGCGAAATGCGACCAAAAAAAAGCGGCTTACTTTCCGCGAAAAGCGACCAAAAAAAGCGGCGTTCTTTCCGCGAAAAGCGACTAAAATAAGCATCGTTCTTTTCCCCAAACCTCGCGAAACAAGACGATGGCGGGAGGGAAGCAGAGAAGCCGAGACCTCACCTCGGAGGGAAAGAAAGAAAAATTTGCTTTTAGGGGAAACATAAGGTCACCGGAGCAGATCAGACCAGGGTCAAGAAGCGCTCTCCGTTCCACCACCTCACCTCCTCCTCCTCCTCCTCCTCCTCCTCCCCTCCTTCTTCTGCTTTTCCTCGCCTTCGTCGGGTATTTAAAGAGGTCGCTCGGCCTTCCTGGCCACCAGAAACCGACCGAGCGTTTCCACGTCGACAGACAAAGCACCATGAAAGCCGTGAGTAGACTTTATTCCAAGTTTCGTGACATGTTTCTTCTGTATGTTATTCTCGCTTGGAATACTTAAGGGTATTTCTAGTGTATAGAAACAGCTTCATTCTCCGTCAATCCTGACCCATTTTTACTCAATTTCTGCTTTATTCGGGCCTAGGCAAGTTTTAGAAGGCATTTGATTCTCTGCTTATTCGAGAGGTGTATTCAATATGATGTTTTCGCTCTGACAAATTTGGGGCTCTTTCAAATGTATAAAAAAAAGCTTCATTCTCCATCAGTCCTGTTGCTTTTAACCTCAATTCCCGTTCTTTTTCGGGTCTGGGCATTATAAGGAAGGGATTAGGGTATCCCTCCAATGCGCCTCTACGTATATAAACTGGCCCTAGACAAAAGTATGTGATACAGATGTTCTGTTTGAAACAGATGCATGAAAACAGCTTAATCTTCCGTCAATACTGACTCTTTTTAATTTCAGTTCCTGTTTTTTCGGGCCTGGGCAAGATAAGGAGGGTATTGGGGTATCTGTCCACCACTGTCTTTTTGAGATTTGTTTTCAATATATTCTCGCTTGGGATACTTAAGGGTCTTTCAAGTGTATAATTACAGTTTTGTGTTCCGTCAATCTCGACCCATTTTCCCTTTATTCCTGTGTTCTTCGGGCCTGGGCATTATTAGGAAGGTATTTGGGTATCCATCTAATGTACCTCTACGTGTGAAAATTTTCCCCAGACAACATTCGGTGGTACAGGCTTTTGGTTAGAAATTACAGTAAAAAAACAGATATATGGAAACAGCTTTATTTTCCATGAATCCTGACCAGTTTTTGCTTTTATTCCCAGGGTCTTCGGGCCTGGGCAAGATAAGGAAGGTATCAGGGTATTCGACCAATGTGCTTCTACGTGTATATAAATTGGCCTTGGACAAAACTCTGCGAAACAGACTACTGATTAGAAATTACAATATAAAAACAAAATTTTATGAAAAACCAGACTAACGTATTGTCACCAACCTTAGGGAAACAGATCCTTACCCAATGACCAATTTTTGTTTAAAATTTCAAGAGAATCCGTCCAACGATTTCTGAGAAATGCACCAAATTTGAGAGAAGGATAACGGACCCATATCAGACACTGACACAAAGTCCCGTGGAAATCCGCACGTGACTTTTCGAGCGGTTGAACAAACGGACGAACGAACAAGAGTTGGAGAAAGTAATCCCCTCGCGAACGTTAACGTAAAAGTGACGGGAAAAATGAGCGGAGAACGGAGATGAAGAATAGGAAGGAACGAAAGTGAGGAAGATCGGAAAGTGAGGATAAACGCGTGAGGGAAAGGTGAAGAAGAGGGAGAATGCCTCTCGCTTGTCTTGAAGTTGCACGGATGCATCTTATCGCATTATGCTGCAATTATTATTATTATTATTATTATTATTATTATTATTATTATTATTCACATCAAAATAAGTATATGGATATGCATAAGACTGCAATTATTATTATTATTTTTATTATTATTATTATTATTATTATTATTATTATTATTATTATTATTTAAGCAAAATGTATTATTATAATTATTATAACAAAAAGGCAACACATTTTTTTAAGACAGGAGTCATATTAAATATCGAGGCAATTAATTAATATTATTATTATTTTTCAGCCTAAAGTTATTTTTTACAGAATTTCGAACTTGTCTTGAACTTGAATCTTAACTTGTCTTAACTTTGAATTTCTTTAAAATTTTTAATAATGTTTTTATTTGATTTTCTGACCAAATTTTAAAGTTAAATTTTTCATTAATAATCACAATAAAAACTCCATCACATAATCATGGCCTCACTTACTACTACTTTCCCCTCACTCTCTCCCCCCCCCCAAAAATAAGGTCATTCTCGCCTCCCTCCTCGCCGTGACCTTGGCTGCCAAGCTGCCCGGAGAGGCCGTGACTCCACCGGTACCCATTGTCACCCAGAACCAGGTCAACCCGGTCAACGGTGCCCACAACTTCGAATTCGAGTCTGGGAAATGGGATTCAGTTCACTGAATCAGGGTCAGAGGGAGCTGCTGGGGGTGCCAGCCGTATCGGGTCATTCAGGTGAGAGGGGTCAATAAGGGTCGTTCTTGCATTCATACCAACGGGACTGCCACCTTTATAGATAGAAGTGGGCACACACTGGCTTATCAACTGAATTAATAAGATCTATCTTGACATATTTTGGCTCTAGTATAATAAGCAATAAAGGTCAATTTTGCATTCATATCAACGGGACTGCCACCCTTATGACAGAAGTAAATATGTGCTGACTTATTAACTTAAGATTCATCTTGAAATATTTTGGCTCTGACGTTGTAAACAGGAATGGCTATTTATGCATTCATACCAATGGGACTTCCACTTTTATAGACAGAAGTGGACATGAATAGACTTATTTGCTAAGTCAGCAAGATCAATTTGACATATTTTAGCTCTAATATCATAAATAATTTCATAAACAATAAATACAATTTATGCATTCATACCAGCGGAACGTCCACCTTTATAGACAAGTCGGCTCCACTATGTCAGTCAATTAGAACTTATAAAACATCTTGATATATATTGGCTCTGACACTATAGTCAATTAAGGTAACTTTTGCATTCATACCAATCGAACACTCACCCTCTTTAACCATAAGTCAGCTCCACTATATCAGCCAATAAGACTCATTTATGCCTTTAACCTAACGGGACTTTCGCCCTTCTCTCAACAGCTTCCCAATGGAAGATGGCTCAGTCGCCTCCGTGAGTTTCGTGGCCGACGAAAACGGATTCCAGCCCGAGTCCTCGTTGTTGCCAGTGGCTCCTGAGTTCCCCCACCCCATTCCACAGTTCGTCCTCGACCAGATCGAGTTCGCCCGTCTCGAGGACGAGCGCAAGGCTCGCGAGGGAAAGACAACTGTCTAAAAATCTTCTAAATTGTCTAAATTGACTGAATTGTCCAAAGTCCATTTCTCAAAATCTGGAAATTCTAAGAGAATCGCTGTGAATGTTTAAGAAGTATCTTGATATTTTAAAAGATATTCTTGATATCTTTCAAAGATATTCTTCTATACGAGTCTTTGAAATGTTCTTTCAAGATATTACTTAAGAATACTGAGTATTCTTAAACATTTTCAAAGACTCTCTTTGACTCTTTCAAGATATTTCAAGATGTTATCTTGAGATACAATCAAGATATTTTCTTTGATTCCTAAGATACTCCTTATTACTTATGCCTTTCTCTAATTTTATGATTTCTTCACCTCTAAATTTACAATCAGGTCACCTGCACGACCACCCTCTCTCCTTCACCTAACCAGTTTCTCTCAGAAACTCTTAATTCTTTTGGTCCTCTCTCATCCTTCCTGATTTCCTGGACTTTGGGTCACAATTATCTCAAACCCTTCTAAATGATTCATGAGGTAACCCACCATAACAGTGAATAACTGTCTTTTACATCCATTTTCTTAGTGTTCATTCGTATGTCATTTACGATAATTTATTTGAATGCTTCTGTATTTATTGAGATGCTGATTCGTGAATAAATTATTTACGAGAATTTGTTTGTTTGTTTATTCTTGGTATTTTTTTTTCAATGAGGGATTTTGGGTACAAAATCTTTCTAAAGCTTGTTTTGTTCCACCTGCTACCAAACTGTGGACTTTTCCCGTATAGGACCTCTACAAAGACTACTTTTATAGGAGAGAGAGAGAGAGAGAGAGAGAGAGAGAGAGAGAGAGAGAGAGAGAGAGAGAGAGAGAGAGAGAGAGGAGTTTTCTTGATCACTGAATAATAAAAACAAGATGCGTTTGTAAAACTCAGTGACCCCGGTTATAGGAAATTCATATTTGACCTCTCAGTCTGATCTTGACCTGACCCTGCTCTTTGGCTTTATCAGTAAGATGTGTATACCAAATATGAACTTTCTATCTTGTATAGTTCAGATTTAAAAGCTTATGACCTGACTTATGACCTGTGACCTCAAATATGAACTCTTCTTCTGGCATAGTTCAGATTTAAGAACTTATGACCTGCCTTATGACCTGTGACCTCAAAAATTAATTCTTTATCTCTTATAGTTCAAATTCAAGAAACTATGATCAACATTATGACCTGTGACCTCAAAGTATGACTCTGCCCTTGGAACTATCATGGAGGCACCACATAAAATGTCGAATCCCAATCATACATAGATGCTATAAATAAAATTTAGAGTTTCCCATAAATTCTATTGAAATTATAATGCTTTAAAAACGTTGACAGA